>NW_009939459.1:2897-54357 GCF_000696875.1 Nestor notabilis | reverse complement strand
GCAGGAAGGGAAAAGCAGTGCACAGTGCTTCCCCTCTGCAAATATTTATGCTTTAAGCTTTCTCGCTTAAAGGCCTAATTGGAGTCTAGGTGAGCTGGTGCACTAGAAGAGAGCCTAATAGAGACATTGCAGTGCTATTAGCACAGATGGTTGTCATATGTATGCAAATGAGGAGCAAATTGAATTTGGTGTCCCCTCTCACCAGCTGTCCTATCAGCATTGGCTCCTGCAGCACCGAAAGATACTGCCACTGCTCTGCTAATCTGTCATTGCAGATTAATTACAACTAACACATTAATCATCATTTGTTTCCCGGTACAAAGGAAGTATCTTGTTCTTTCAAGTGCATTCTGGTGGGATGGGGTGCTCCAACCTGGGAAAAGAAAAGAGAAAGGGAATGAGGGCCAGGCAGCTTCATTAGTGCCAATGCCCGGGGCTGCAGAGCCTCATCGGGACTTGTGTGCTCCTTCTGGCAAGCCAGACTCCACCGGGGGGACCAGGAGCCCCAGCCGCCTGCCAGGAGCTCTTGGGATGTCCACTTTGCTCCATGATCCTGCCCGGGACACGTGTTTCTCTGCTTGGCTTCATCCTAAAGCGATGGTGTTGCTCCTTTCCCAATCTGGCAGCTTCCAAGGGGATCGTTAGTGTTAGCACAGGCTTTAGCTGCTCCCTGATGAAGCAGCTGTAAGGGGTGTGCTGCACAAAGGAGGCCCTTCAGGATGCTGCCACCCTTCAGGCAGTGGCACTTTTACTGCTGCTTGGAGTGGGGAGAGCAGCAGTCATTTCAGTCACACCACTAATTCTGACATCTTGATGAAAAGCAAAATAATTCCTTCTGGTGGCTTTTTTCAAGTGAAAATGGTGCAGCTGAAACCTTTTATAGACCCTCTGGAGTTTGGTCCCACTTTGGTTTTGGGTAGAAGTCTATTCTCTAACATTTTTCCCAGTTTTGTGGCATTTATGGGAGTAACCCATAGTTCTCCTTAGTTCTCCATCAGCTTAGTGTTTGGACTGTTGCCTCTGCTCCACGTGTGGTCTCTCAAGCTGTGATCTGAAATGCACTGATGACAAATGTTAATGATGTCTATTTAATTGGTCTCTAGAAGCTCAAATCTCTTGTATCCCAAGGGCTGGAGAGATGCTGAAGGAGCCAGGGTGAACAGCTTCCAGCAGCCAGAGGCAGCTAGGAGCTGTGTGACAGGGAGCAGTAACTGGGCCAAACAAGCTCTTTCAGCCACCCTTGGAGGTGTTTTCATGTGTTGTTCTGTTGTGTAAAACTGTTCCTCTTGCTGGGCTGCTCTTCTGTGTTATGGTCCAGGATTTACCATCCCCTTCCAGCGCATCTCCCAGTAACCTGCATTGAGTTATTGCTGGGTTTAGGACATGTAATGAAAGCTAAATGATGGCATCACTTCATCTCATAACCTGGTCCTGTAAAGCACAAGACACCTGATTATTGCTCAGACCCAGCCCTGCATGTCCTCTGCTCTAAGACCCACATGAGCATCTTTATCCTGGATAGGACTTCTGCTTATTTTTGGGCCATGAAGCTGCTGCTGGTAAGGCAGGAGGGGAAAGCCTTAACACTTTCACACCTCACAGCAACACCCACTTTATTCTCTGCCTTCCTGATAGCATTCATGTTAAGTTTGGCAGAAGCACCACTAGCACTGGGCTGTTTTTGTGGTGGTTATCATCTGCCAAGGTTATAAAGCCAACTGCAGAGCAATTCTCAGACAAGAAAACCCTGGGAGGTAGAGCTGCAGTTGGAGGAGTGGGTCAGGAGCTTGTGAGTAATAATCATTACTGAAGTGTAATTACTCCTAACCAGGCGTAAACAGCAGCAGAAATTCAAAGACACAGAACACAGTCACCCTTTCCATTCAGCCAGCATGAGCCATGTAACCTTCAGAGGGGAGCAAAACCTACTCTGTGCTTACCTGTGAGAGGGGTTAGCAAGGAAGGAAATGTATGCAGAGTATGGCAACAGAAAGAAATGGAACATACACTTTTATTTTGTTCTAAATTTCAACACTTTGTTCAGTTTCTCTCCCATGATCTGATGGGTCCATCCTTAAGTCATCAGAAACTGCATTCTCTCCTGTTCTGATTGGCATGCCTTGATCCCAGGCAGCCTGAGCTGAGCTGGAAGGCAAGGGAAGGGAGAAAGGGCTGTGTGGGGCAAATTTCTGCTATCTGGAGAAAGCAAGCCCAGAGATTCAGCAACTCTCCTCTTTAATAACTCTTCTACAGGAAAGCTGAAGAAAAATACAGGTTTCCAAGAGCTGGAAAATCCAGTATCTAAATTTCTTTGGTGGAATTTTTCCATAATACCTAGGATACAAGATTTGTGAACACTGAAATGTATTTTAGTTTGTCCAAAGCATTCAGTGTCTCTCATGCCAGACCAATTCCCTATTGTTTGTTCCATGGATGAGCAGTTTCGTGTCCCAGTGCCTCGGTGGCCTGAGGCTCCAGTGGTGAACCCCAAGAGCCCTGTGCCACGCTGTTGGGTTGGGCAGAGCAAAGCGGGCCATGGCATGGGGAGCACAGCCAAGGCTGGGGACAGGGGCATTTCCAGTCCTTATCAGGCAAAGCAGATTAATGCGTGGAATCACTATCCCTGGAAGTGTTCAAAGCCATGTAGATAAGGCCCTTAGTGACACGGGTTAGTGGCAGACTTGGCAATCCTGGGGTAATGGTTGGACTTGGTGATCTTAAAGGTCTTTTCCAACCTGGCTGATTCTATGTTTCTATTCTAAATTCAGTGCATCACAATTTAGCACCTTCAAGAGTGCTCTGTGCACATGGTTGAAGCAGTTTCTCCATATCTTGGAGTGGAGGATTGTGGTGTTCTGCTGTTAAACTTGTCTGGCACTGACATTCCTTTAGAGGAAACTTTGAACTCCAAATTTGTGTTAGTTCTCAGAGTAGTCATCCCCTCCTCACGGTGATGGCTTCTGCAGTCGAAACCTGGGGTCAGTGTAAAGACAACTGAAGCATAACTGTGTTTAGGACCTCTGCAAGGCATGTCCTGTGTGTGACCAGGTTAGATCTGTGTGACAAGGGAACTTCAGACATGTCTGGCAGCTTTAAAGCCCACCTGACAGCTCAGGGGTTGCCTGTGCCCACATTCAGATGGTGATCCAGTTTCTTACAGATGACTGATCCACGGGATTAGTGCCTCCAACCAGAGCAGGACAATTGGAACCGCACCAGTCGCTTAGTCCTTACTGAAAGAAGCGCTTGTCACTGCTTGACATGTTTACTTCTGTAAGGCTGAGCTGTTTATCTGTGCAGGGTCCTCCAGCTGATAAAGTACTGCCACATCCTATGAAACCCAGGGAAGCATAAATCAAAAGGACAGGGCATGCAGAGGCGGGGATGCCTTTGAACAGCTGAAGTAGTTGTTTCCAATAGGTTCCTCGCACAACAAATTACACTTCAGGTTGATGGGGTTGCTGCAAGTCAACTGTCACTTTGTGCCTGCTCCCTGGGAAGTGCTTTCCTCTGACATACATGGTGTTTTCCCTGGTCATGTCATGGAAACTCCATCCTTGACAGCATTGAAGGCCAAGTTGGACACAGGGGCTTGGAGCAACCTGGTCTAGTGGAAGGTGTCCCAGCCCATGGCAGGAAGTTGGAACTAGATGATTTTAAGGTCCTTTCCAACCCAAACCATTCTATGATTCTGTATTCCTTCTCCCTGACCAGGTTTGAAGCTCTCTGAAGTTGGAATGTTTCTGTTTACTTCACTCTTTGTAACCAGCCCATAATTCATGCTGGGCTGGCAGGATGCATGGGGGGAGTGCTTGGGGGTGAAGGAAGGATTTGGGGGTGTCCCTGCGATTTGACTACTCGGCACTGAAGTTTGCTGTAGGCAGAAAGGCTTTTGGGGTGTGATGCTTAAGAGATCCTTTGAACAGTTGTGTTCAATGCTCTGTAAGCTGTGGTAAGGGTTATGTTAAAAGTGCCCCTTTTTTGGTCAAATATGTGTCTAGACAGCAAACTCTTAGTCGCGGCTGAAATGTTTCCCTCCTGGCCTCATGGAAACATACCATCACCTTTAAAACATCATGTTTCTGCAGGAAAATGTTTTCTGCTCTGCAGTTACAAGAAGCACCTGAGCATCACTGCAAATGGAAAAACTAGGAGGAAAAAAAGCTTGTCTGGTTTTCCAGGCAAGTTCTGGGGCATCATCAACTATTACTGGAGGCAGTCTGCCAGCACTTCCAGCTTGTTCTTTACAATCGACTGGATTTCATGTAAGAGGATCCCATTCTTTCCAGAGGAGAGGGCAGGTACCCAATTGTTTTCCATCACTGTGCCCTTGCAGGGATTCAGAGCTCTGGTAAAGACCCTGGCAGAGCTCTCTTCACCCTGCTACCTGCTGCAGAGCCTGGAGGGAGCTGTTTAACCTCCACCCCTTCCTGCTTTTGTTTGCATAGGCAAAGAAATGCAAAATGCATCCCAGCAAGGCAATGATGCAGCTGGGGACACCCCTGGCACACAGCTTGCCAGGTGTCAAGGTTATTGCAGCAGGCATCAGCAGCACCCTCTCAGTGTCCCAGAGGTGCCCTTGGAGCTTCGTTTGCATTCCAACCGCTTCTGTTGCTTGAAATATATTTGGATGCAAACCCACATCCAGTTGCCACCACTGGTGCCTGAGCCCTGCTGTCTGGATAAACAAAAATCTCTTCTGGATCAAAGGCCCTGCTGTGTGTGTGCCTGTTTGTAAGCGACCAGGGCATTGAGGAGCACAGGCTGTAAATTCAAGGCAGAGCTTTTTCAGTGATCCCCCAGCAGTGTCTGGATGCTGCCCAAATCTCTGCTAATTGGCCCCAAGAGACCCCCATTCAACTGCACCCTCATCAGTTTGCTGAGACTAAGGGGAGATGAAATGTTGTACATGGGGGGAGCGCTTCATATATGCATAAAAATATCATTGGCTTGGATGTCAGCTTGCACATCCCATAACTAAAGAGTCCACCCAGTGCTGACTCCACCAGCTTGCCCTGGCATAGACAAAAGGATGGGACTTGTACCTCAGAATGGGTTTTGCTCATGTTTTCCGGGCAGAGCTGGGAATGGGGAGCAGGTGGGAGGAATGGGAACTGGCCCAGGGTATTTTTGACAGCGGGTAATAAAGGATTACAGTTTGAAAGAGTGAGATTTGGGGCGTTCATGCTGTTAGCATAATAATGAACTGCCAGCCCCAAGGTAGGCGAGGTGACCTGGAAGCCTGGTCTTGCAGGAAGCGATATCAATCACTCCTGAGCTCCTCGACCCCATCCCTAATTTGCCACAAAGGCAACAGCTCTGCCAGCAGTGCTGAGGGGAGGTGGCAGGAGAAGGTTTCCCCCTGGATTTAGCTCCCACTCCAGCCTCTGGAGCAGCAGCCAGACAAAGAAAGGCAGTTTTGATCCGATGAACATTGGCACTGAAGCTCGTCTTGTGCTAGCTGCTTCCTCCCATGAACAATTTGATTTGGGCCCCTGTGCTGCTGTCCTGACACCATCCCTCCTTATCTGTCCAGTGCTTGATGAGGTTTTGGTTGGCTTCTCATCTGGGTTTGTCACTGAGTCCACCTCTGCCTTGTTTATTTGCTTGCTACCAATTTGTAGCTTATCAAAACTTCATTAGCAGAAGCAACCCCACTTACAGCAAGCGTTGGAGATGGGCTGTGCAAACAGATGACTTCTCATTTCATGGCATAACCCTTTTCCCAAGATAAGATTCATTCTGAGTTTATCTTAAATTAATTTGCTTCCCACATGAAAACTGTAAATATGTTTTTAAGTCTTTTGAGGGGGATCAGGAGCACATTTCCTTTGTCTCAGATTGCAGTGCTTGCTTGGTTTTATTTCATCCTTTTTAATTATTAACCGTAGTTATCTTTTGATACAAGAGCTTTGTTTCCAAATGAAATGTCAGAAAATTTTTACTTGGAAATATCAAAGGAAAAATGTTTTGATGTTTCATTTTCTCCCCCCAGTTTTGTCACCAAACAACTGAATTTGATGTGAGCTTGCTCTTAGTTTCAGGCAATTGTAATACCATTTCCTCTTTAAAATAAATGCTTTCCCTTGAAAACACCAAACCAGTTGTTGGAGAGTGAAGGCATCTGGGTAACACCAACCTATTGCAAGTGCTGTATAAGCAGAGGAGGAAATCTGCATTGCTGCAAAGAGCCCATAACTGATGGGTAAAAGCAAAGATTGTTTTCCTATGGTACAGCAGGGAGCAGAGGGCAAAAAGGAATGAAGGACATTTGTGGCAAGCAGGATTCTGAGCATCTTCCTCTGGCAGCACAGGGTGGTTTATGGAGGATGAAAATTGGAGTTGTAAATATGGAAACTCTCATTTCTAACCTGGCAACAACAGTTTCTCTTGGGCAAATCGATCACAGAGATCTTACAGAGACCCCAGGAAGTATGTGGAAATGTTCCCACAACATAAATACACTTGACATCTGCCATTGAACAGTCTGTTGTGTGAAAAGGAGCAAAATTCAATGGATTTTATGCCTGCTTTCTGCTTTGTGATGGTCCAAGTTCACTTGCTATGTTCTTCCTATTTCTTCATGCATTTTTTTTGCATCTTTGCGTGGTGCTACAGTGACCATGTATCCAAGGAAAGGTGCTGCTGCCCAAAGGCTGGAGTGGGCAGTTTTGGCAGGGCTGCTGCCTGCTGCCAATCTGTGTGGTCTCTGCTGCCTCCCACAATGACAAATGGCTTCTCCAAAGCCTCATGGCACCTTCGGTGCCCTGTCCAGGGAATTGGGGATGTGGGTCCTTCTGATGCAGATGTAAAAGAACATCCCCAGAGCCTTCTCTCACACTTTAAACTTGGTTTAACAGGTTTTCAATTGTCTCTTATTTTCTGGTTTGTGCTCCTTGTGCCCAGCACATGACACATGGAAAATGTGCTTTGAAAGGCAAGTTATCCTGGTCACGATAGTCATTATAAACTACAGAAGTGATGGAAATCACTCCCAAAGAGCCTAGCGGAGTGGGGTGGCTGTGTTTTGTTTTAGCCGGACCCTTTGTTCATGGCAGATCCCCTCCAGGTTTAGGTGTTTTGCATGTCCCCCTTTTTCATGGGGCTGGTGGGATAGAGGCAGAACCTCAGTATGGGCAGCCACTTTGCCCATGAGCTTCAACCTTGCTGCCCCAGCAGCTCCCAGGGAAGAGCGACCAGGTCCCCAGCAGCTGCAGTGGTGGAGACAAGACCCAGGGGCTATGGAGAAGCTTGGGTTGAGAGAGCATGAGCTGGTCCCATCAGGGCTTGGCCACTGGTTTCTGCAGAAGCTGGCTGGAAACTGGTGAAGTTCGTCCTTCCAGAAAGGGTTAGTGACAGACCCAAAGATCCCTTCTGCCCCACTTCATCCTGCCTATAAATGTGAAACCAGCCAGCTTGGGTTTTTCAACTTTTGGTGAGTGTAGAAAGTGAATAAATGGACTAAGTAAGTGTTGCCAGTTCAAGTGGTTTGAGAACTGCGAGCCAGGGGGAAGATAATCTTAATCATGTTATTTTGGGCAAACTGATAACACGAGATTTCCATTTGCCTCTTGTCTTCTGAGGCTGTTCAGCTGGGCTTTTTTGTTCAACCTGGCTAGAAACCTATTATTTTGTTCAAATGAAAGATGATCTTGATACATGGCTGAAGAAAACAGTTGAAAAGCAATCCTGCCAGCTTGTGCAAGAGGCTTGCAACACTGGGGAAGAGCAGCTTCGAAGTTAAAAATTCCCTCTCATCTAATAACCCAGAGTTGTTATGAAGCACCTGCAGGTAAGAGGGAAAGCAGTACAGAGCTCTCACTTCAAAAGTGGCTCTTGAATAGGAATGCTTTTACCATAGAAGTTTGCATATTCAGTAATGCCTTCTTTGTGCACAGGAACCTCATTAAACTCTGGTCAGCTCCCTGTCAGACTTGTTGTTTGCTACAGGTTCCTGCCTTGCTGGGATGATTTCAGGAAGCGTTTGTCAGGCAACTGGTTTACTACATCAAGGTCTATGCTCCGGGCAAGGTTTGGTCTGTGCAGTGGGTGGATGCAAGCAAGAGAAGGATGTGACTTGTCTTGTGGAAGCAGAATGAAGACTGGATAAAAGGCAGCAGAGGATAAATGGAAACACTTGACTCTCCTGCTCCGGGTTTCCTAGGAGCATTTTCTTTTAATTGAGTGGACCATTGTTTGCTGAGCATAACCCCTTGCTTCCCCTTGTAAGTGTGCTACCCACTTTAATTAAGAGGGATGAAAATGGAACAGTTCATCTTGCAGAGGGGGCAGGAAGGGATGCAGCTGAGGCTGCTCTCCCATGCTCAGCGCTGCACAGCTTGACACAATCCACTGTCATCATTCATACTCACTTTGCAGTGTAATATGGGATGGGCAGCATTTGCAATGGCTTAAAATAGCCCGAAGACAGCAATTGTTATCAGGCAGGGTTCCTCTGGGCTGCACAAGCCAGGATCAGGATGTGCCCTGGATCTCAGATACAGAATGATCCAGCACCCTTTTTGGTGCATGCTGCCTGGGGCACAGACTTGTTGGGAAAGCCAACATGAGGATGAGCATCATCTCAGGGCTGTGGGGATGTTTGCAGTCTGTCTGGGGCAATTGGGTGATGAGTTGAAAAACAGAAGCGAGAAGAGATGCAAGCTTTAATACTTCAATAAGGAGGGTGCTGCCCATCCTGCACTGGGATGAAACAGTGATCAGTGCACCTGCAACAGGGGGTGCCAAAGGATGCAGGACAAATACAGAAACCAGTGCATGTGTGAGCCCTTCAGACATTTGTAATGGTGTGTGCTAAATGGTTAACTGCCTGTGTCACCAAGTGTTTCCCTTCTGGGAGGATTGATGTGTTTGGCACATGCACACCTCCCTCCAGATAGTGCACACAAACAGTGAGCTGCTTTGTGTGCCTGTACGTGTGTGCCGTGGATTAAAGTCACCTTTGTGCTGAGGGTGAACATATGGTTTATGTATTTTAGAGAAGGGAACATGAGACTGTAGCATGATGTGTGCTGCACAGGGGTGAAAACACTTTCATGGAGCTCAGTGTCTGGGTTCTCCAGAGCTTGAAAGAAATGAGGAAATGTGTTAAACTGGGTAATTTCAGATGCTACCTATGCTGTCTGTCTTTGTTACTTTACTTCATGGCATCAGCAGGAAGGATCTCAGACAGAATCTGGCAGGGAAGGGATCAAACCCCTTGTTTGGAGCTCACAGGACTTCTTTGAGTCACGTTCATGTTTAAACCCTCATAACTCCAATGCATGCACAGGGGGATGAATGATGAGCAGATGGCTTCCTCCCATCACTGCACCCAGTGATCCCTTTCTCTCTTACAGAAGTTGGGGTAACAGGAGTCCTACAGGGGGAAAGGCAGGAGGTGAGAAGATAGTTGGTGGCTCAGTTCCTATTGCTTTAAGAACCAGATCTGGAAACCAAAGTCAAGATTCCTATCATTGTGAATGGAATTCACACCCTTGACTTAACTTCAAATTAACTTTCAGGGCAGGAACTGATGTGGACTTCATACAACACACAGGACGTTTTCACTTATATTGATTGGTAACACTCCCAATTCATTGATTTGAGGCTTTGGAAAATACACCTCGGTACATACCTAGACCTGGAAATGAGCTTTTGTCCTTCCTATTGCCCCATTCTTCCTACCGTGGCATTTCCAAAGGTGCTGCAGAAATCATGGGGGAGTTGCAGGTGGGGAAGTCTGGCAGTCCCCACAAACAGTATATTTCAGCTGTCCCAGACTGAGGATTGCAGTAGATCTTCAGGATACTACTCAGAGCTTTTAACTTTGTATTTTTCATTAGTTCTCTGATGGCCTTTCAAAGGGAAGAAACACTGAAAATGAGCTCTACAAATACTCTATTTTCCATCTGGAGAGAGGAAGTGATGTTTTGTAATGCCTGTGATTAGTCTGCAGTAATTTGTTTGTTTGCCTCTTTGCTTTTTTTCTCCTCCCTGAAGTGAAAACCCAGAAAATTGTGTTTTGCTGCAACCTGAAATGCAACCTTTTGTTTCCATGCCTTAGTAATTGATGGTTTAAGTTACTGCTGCTACAGCCTTTTTCCCAACATTAAGTCAGTAATTATTGCTCACTTGCCCAAGTGTTAGGGGATTTGAGCTCCAGTCTATAGGAGTTTCTCAATCACTATGTGAGAGAGACACTGACCCCTCCGTCCCTCCTACTGCGGCGTTCCTCTTGCATGGGCTATTTCAGTATTCACTCAGCTAGAAAGTGAGCATACGGCAGATTCTCCAGCCTGGTGGTTAGGGCATGCATTTGGGAAGAGAATCACTCAGTTCCAGTCCTTGCTTCAATGAACCTGACATTGAAAAGCTGACAATGAAAGCAGCTTTATTAATATTGCCAGCTCGGAGTGTTCAAAATCATGTGTCAATCTCCTAAACGTTGAGATAGTAGAAAATACATCTGTATCTTTGATGTCTTTTTATTTCCCTTTTGGGTTGTAGCTTTTAGGGGACAACTTTATCTTATGACCAGGCTGGGAAGAGCTGCAGAAACCCTTCTCCTCCCTTTACAATAATCCCTTTGGAGGCAGTTTTTCCCTCTTCATTTTATTTTAGCAGCACCTTTGTGCTCCTCAGCAGAAGAAGCAACCTTTTAGTGAAGGTGTTTCCAACTGCAGGGCTAAAGAACCATCTCCTCCCTGAAATCCTTGCCTCCAAAGAGGATATTCATACCTCCCTTTCACTCCAGTGCTGAATTCAACTCACCGATCTAAAAAGAAATCACCTTGGAATGTCTTTGACATATTTAGCACTGTTTCAGACTGAAATGATGTGCTCGTGTTTAGTTTGCAGCAGAGCCTGACCAGATTTGCTCCCAGCGACCTCATTTGAGATCATTGTCAGGTTATTTTTTTCTGCTTTCTTTGTACATATCAATATTGAACCAACAACTTGCCATTAAATGAACAGGTCCCTGTTGACCTGGAATTTAAATTTCAACCTTAACCCATTGCTTGGAAAGATTCTCAGTAGAATAAAATTCTGTGGTGATGGTGAAAGGGTATCAGAGCCTATGGAGATACACCAGGGCAGCTCAAAACAAAAGGCAGAGCCATAATGGGGGCACTTTGAGAACTCTGAATGAGGTGGTCAAATAACAAAGGCTGGGATCAATTTTAGTTTTCAGCTCTACCTGCTGCTCCTGGGTAACCCTACCCCACATTAACAACACCAACTGGTAGCTGCTCATGTATAATGCATCTTTACTAACCTGCAGTGAAAGGCACCAAAGTGTAATACATGTGAGTAAGGTAAGAGAGGAAGCAGAAGAAGGAGTTATCGTCTGCTGATGTTACCTGACCTGACTCACTCTTGAGCATCCCAGGGATGCTCTGGTCATGTACTGAAGGTTGTAGACACGGGAGTGGGGTATCTTCAGGCACTTCCCTCCCACATTCCAGGTCTGAGCCTGAGAGCATCACTTGGAGCTTTGTGCAGTGTGTGTGGGCTTGTTGCTGTGCAGGGCACAGATGAGATGATTTGGGGAAGGTGCAGTTTTGTTCATTCCCCAGTTCTGCCGTTAACATTACAGCAATAGTGTCTCAGAGGCAGTTAAACTAGCATGTTTTTTAATTTACAAACAAAATAATCATCCTTTCCAAAAGCAGCAGGGCATCTCCATTTATTCAGAAGGAATATGTGAAATGCAAGAAGCTTTCCTCTTGCATCTCATGGTACCAAAATAATGAGCTGAGGCGGGTTAGAAGAGTGGAGTAGTTAAAAGTAATGTTGCTTTTAAATTCCCCACATTTGAAGAAGTCCTTAAAGAATTCCTACAGATGCCTTAGTGACTGATTTCAAACCAGCTTCAGTTCAAAACACAACATGCTCTGACGTGATCCCAAGAGAGACCAACATAATTTATTCTTATTTTGAGTTGTTATGCATAATAAGGTCATGTTCTACAGATAACACCCCTCTAAGATGCATGACTTCAATTTGGAAAATAATTCCCTTTCGTATGCTGAATGTTTCATTCTTCGCAGGCTCAAAAGAGCTGAAGAAAATGAAACAGCCTTTAAGTAGCAGTCATACCCCTCACCTATGGCTTCCTTCATCCCCAGTTTTAGCCTTCATAACATTTAACTGTTATTCCTCGCTTGGATAATTCAGACATTGGTCATGGCCATTAATATTGTTGTTCCAGCCCATGCCTTGCCGAATGGTGTGATATGATACAAACCATGATTCATAAAAGTTCTTGGAAGTGACTCAAGAGAGATTTGGGGTTTTCAAACAGTTTTTTGAAATGTTAATGGCTGTTTAAGAGCAACAACAAGCGATTTCAGCTGGGGATGATTCAGTTGAAAATGTTCTTAAAGCGAGTTAGAGGAGTCAGAGACTCAGGGAAAATAGGAAAACTGGTGTTTTGCTAAAAGAGCTCAAAGTGGGAATTGCAACTTCTGTAGAAGGAAAAGTATTCCAACAGATTAAAAAACTCTTTCAAAACCAGAGACTTCCTTGAGACCAGAAACTTTCCAAAGTAACTTGCTTTAACACAAGCAGGATGGGAGCAGTGGCTGGAGGTGCTCCAGCTTTATCCCTGTGATAGAGCGAGCATTCAGTGACGCTTCCACTGCTTTTGGGAGTCTCATCATGGGCTCTGGTAGAAAACAGGGTTGTGTTTTGTTACCTTGCTTGGTCCAGCTGCTTGTGATGACACTGGGTTGCAGTGAAATGCAGATCCCTATGCACACAGCAGCTGGAAAGGCCGAGTTCATGATGATGGGAGGGCTTGATTTCTCACTCAAGAGCTTGGGCAAGTCTCTTCATCTGTGAAATGCAGATAATCATGTTTCTTTTCTTGACAGAGAATTACAGTTAAGCACATGAAGAATTACAAAACTGAATAAAGAGGGATCTGTAACAATAGACCTATATAGAATATCCACTATATATAAAATAATAGATCTATATGAATAATATTCAGGACCCGGTTAGCTTTGTGCATTCTCAAGTGCTTTGTCTTAACCAATAGTTTAGCTCACATAATACATCTCCATGTCCTCATCTAGAAGCACCTTTCCGAAGGGGAAAGGCAGACTTCTTGTTCTGTCTGAAAAAGATCATCTGCTTTAGGAAAACCAATAGGAGTTGACAGTGTGCATGTAAATGATCCTTCAAATGGTGACATGGCATTGGGTTTCCCCTCTTCCCCACCAATAATCTTTAGCTGGAAAGGCACTTGGGCCATTTGTTGTGATAATATTGGACTTGCAACTGTACTCTCGAGAGCAAGCTGGAGATTAAGGGGTGAATGCTCAGTATTAGTTGTAATGCAAGGAGTAAGACTAGACAAAGAGTGATGTGGAGGAGGGACACTCAGGAAGGTGCATCAGACACACAGGCTTGTTGCAGGCAGTGGGTGCTCAGTGCACAACCCTCCGTGTTCCCCCTGCAAAGGTTGCTTTGCTGCAGCCATGCATGCCTGGCACGTGGTTTATTGCCAACAGAACAAGCCTTCCCGGCAGGAAATACTGCAGCAATAATCTGAGGAGTGGCCAAGACCAAGCTGTAAAGTTTTCCAAGGCCACTGCTGCATAAATAACATATTGCAAAGGCTCCATTTAAAGCCTGGAGAGTCGTAGATGTTCCACAAGGCCAGAAAGCAAAGAGAGGCAAGGTTGGGACAGAGTTTATTTCACAAGCATAGGAACCAGGAAGTCTAGGCTGTATTTACCCAGCTGGAAGCAGGCTTCACATCTATTTATTCCTAGGTTTTGCCTCAGGTGTATACTCTCCCATTAGGGCTAAGTAGCCGGAAAAGACCAAATACATCTGAGGTCACTTTTGGCTAATTAACATGGCAACAAGTGCTGATTAATTAGTTTGGGCCTGAAATGAGCTGAGATAATTTTTGCAGTGGCATAGGCCAGAGATTTATGAGCACTTCTTCTCCAAGACAAACAATACTCTGAAAACATTGTTTGTGCAGAAACCTTCATTCACCCTGTAAATTACTACCTGGATTTCTCTGAATTTCAAGAGCAACTATTTGATTTCATTTAAATGCATGGTTTTGTTTCTTCTTACCTGATGGAAAAGCTGACACGGCATCCAGTGATGATCTCTTGCTTTATCATGAATCTCTCTGCTGGATGTGTTCCTGTATGTTCCAGCAAGTTAAAAAACCTTTGGAGATTGAGGTCCAGATTATCAGAACTGCTGAACATCACAGCAGACAAAAGGTGTTGAGGTCCCAGTAAGAAACCTGGTGTCCTCTGGTCATCAGCATGCTCAATATACAGACTTGTGACTCTAACAACTAAATGACTAATTGGTGAACTACCCATTTCTGTAGTGATTTACTACCATACTAATATGGGCTGTGGTGTACCTGGTGTCTGGATATCCAGCAGTTCAGGCTCTTGGACCTCAAAAATCATGGGGAAATTCCCATTACACCTCCATGGCGCAGCTCTGCTCTTTGTAGTGTATATGTCATAGGTGGGTACTGCAAACACTTTGCCAGACTGATAATTATAAGGTTGATGTATGCATGAACAGTGATGTTTAAGAAATATTGGACTTTCTACTTTAAGACCTGCTGACACTGACAGGTCAATGCGTGAAACACAGAGGCCTCTGCCAATGCTAAGGGAGCACGTGTGGCTAGATTAATACAGTATATGAGACCTCCCTGACCTGTAGATACCCTGCCATGTGTCCTTCTGTTGGAAGTCTCTCTGGATGTGTGCAGCTTTCTGCTTGGCCTTTGACATTTTGATGGGCAGCTGATGAGGAACAAAAAAGCCCCATTTCTGGTCATCTTCCAGGCCAGGTCCCCAGGGCATCCCATTTGCAGACTGCTTTAGCAGAACAGCCCACCAATGTGTCTGGTTCAGGTATTCCCTTTGCAAGAGATGCGTTTTTTGTTTGGTTTTCATTGTCCATCTGACTGCAGCCACTTTTGAAGCATAAACTTGCAAATGGGAGTAGTTGCATATGCTTCGTTCAGAGATCAGCCGCTGTCACAGCAGGTCAAGAAGTAGGATTTCCTTTTCATGGGAATCCTTTAATGTTCATGTTGCTTCCAGTCAAAATCAAGTTGAAACCATGAGCCTTCACATTTCTCATGAGCCTGTCAGCAATGATGCACAATGCAGAAAACATCTGCTAATAAAGGAAGAATTCAGAGCACCCACAAGTGGCTGCTGGTTCTCAAATCCAGAAATGACCCATGATCTCCTTGGGATGTCAGCAGTACCCACAGAGGGAAAGGTCTTAATGTGCCATAAACCCAGCAAGCCCCCTCAACCCAAGAAGTTTTAAATGAGGTGTTTAGGGCTTGGTGACTAGCAGATGTAGTGGTCATGTCACTTTGCCATTGCGTAGGGAGTGTTGTGTAACTCGGCACTCCATCCATCCATCCCTCATAACTCTCCCCCTCTTGTCTGCTTTTGGCTGGACCACCTTGCAGGGCTGTGGTCCTTGTGCTGAGCAGGGTGGCCCCACTGGGTGCCAGGTACAATAACCAGCTGCTTCAGGGTGTTAAAAAGCTCAGGTCCCTGCAGAGGTTTGCATGTAGGAGCAGACAGTGTGCAGCAACACTGAGCTGCTTGGCTGCTCTCTTGTACAGCCGTCACTCACTTCCAGTGGCAGCGATGGAGATGGTGGCTTGCTGGGGCTGTTCTTTCACACCAGCCCAAAGCAGAGAAAGTCTTCCCTCACCATGGTACATATCTGAACTGCATTAAACCCTGACGATGATTAGATATAACCCATCTCCTGCAATTTTTCCCTTATTCAGCCTTTCATTTTGCCAATTTGATCGGCTTTTTTTGTAAGTGATTATAGGATTTTAACAAGTGCTATCCAGAGGGACCCCACCGAAGTTCATCTGAAGCATATTTTTGCCACTAAGTCCTCTTTAGTTGCAAGGTTTTCTCCCCCTCCTCCTTTGCTTTGAGCTGAAAGGAGCTGGCAGGGCTGGCTGCTGCCCAGAGCCAAGAGGCATTAGAACCAGTCTGGCAGGAGGCTTCTCTTCCTTGATGGGACTTTTCTCAAATGAAAACCTACGTGAATTTGCAGGGCCTTCATTAAGTGAGTCACACAATTAATAAAAAGGTGTGTGTTGCAAAGGGTCTGTTTATCCCAGTGGTGACAGAAGCCAGAGTCCATTGCTGTCACACAGAGCAATGCTACAGCAGATCATGCTGATGCAGATGAAAACCTTAGAGAAGAGTCCACAGCCTGAAGTCCTTTGGATTCTTTTGCTAAAACCACTAACATTGATGCATCATTTAATTTCATTTCTGGGTCTCAACTGCAAATTCCTGACCCATTAGGCAGCAGTTAGGTGCCATGAGCCCATACTCCCCAGACAGTTTCAGCTGAGTGTGTTATTCCACTTTACAGCCTGCTTAGATCCTTTCTGCACCATTGTTATGTGCTGCTAAATGGCTGCCTCATGTTCCACCCCAGAAGGAATGAGTAACACTGATTCTCAGGCTTAAGAGCATTCTGTAAGTGTTTTGGTGGGAGCTAACACAGACCAAAGTTGTCTCTGATTTCCCTTGTTGCACGAGCGCTCCAGCATCCAGGTTATGCTTTGCAATCTTGTTATCCCAAAGCCGCTTTACAACATCTTGTGCCATGAGCCCTCCAAACCCTGTTCTTGCAGCTTGTCAAGCTTTCCTTTGCCACTTTCTCCTACAACACCTTTTTGCTACTTGTGATTTCCTCTCTGAGCTTCTTTTACACGTAACCCTCCCAAGTTCCATCATCCATTCTGCTGCTTCTGCTCTATTTCCTGTGGAGTCTGAGCTCGTTTTCCAAGTAGATTGTCCAAGTACTTAATAGCACCTAATGCATTTTCTTCTCAGTTGCATACTTGAGGGGAAGCCCTTAAATTTCAGGCTCTCCCTGCACCGTCCTGCTGCATGCCAGGATAGTCTGAAAAAAAGAATAACTGTTTATAAAACTGACTCTTTGCATTATTGGGACCCAAACTGGCCTGTGAAGCTTAGCAGAGGCTAATCGAGTCAGTCATTTAAATTCTCTCACTGATAGTGGAGACAGAAGGGATTTCCAGAGAGCAGTTCACCCCAACTACTTTAGGTCTGGATGAATCACTGTTTGAAAAGTACTTGTTCTCTTCAGTTTCTGCTATTTTCAGTCTTCTGGGACTTAAAATTCAGTGTTGTCTTCAAACACTGGCACCTCTATTTAACATACTTATGTACATCATGAACTGCACTTTGAACAGCAATGTTACTAGTGATAATGCCTTGCTAACTCTGAAGACTAGACAAGGTAGTACTGATGAACTTAGGCTAACCACAAGGTGATCTGATTAACTGATCATATGAATTTAGGCTGATCAGATCACAAGCTCAGGCTTTTGAGAGAGACTGGGAAGTTGCACTGTGTGGTAGGAACTTGTTTCCTGGTTATGCCATGATAAATCTGGAATCAAACTATCAGCATATATATATTCATTTGACATTTACAACAGGTCATGAAAACGGATCTTAAGCCCTCACTGGCTCTTTAAACCCAAAGTGCTGCTTGCTGCGCTGGACAAGCATTTGTCAGTGGAAAGTCCTTCTGAGCTCCACACGCTACATGCAGGATGTAGCAGTAATAACAGATTGCTGCACGTTTTGCTTGGTTTGTGGAACTGAGAAATTAAGCAGACCTATAAATAGCAGGTCTTACATATACACCTGAGTGTTGGACCACCTGCAAGGAAACCAGAGCTGGAGCTCAACACCTTCAGCCCCCCTGAGGGGACTTCTTGAGCAGGGAAAAGAGGTGAGACCTCACTTGTCTCCCCCCAAAATAAGGCTGTAGGTCCAGGCAGGAGCCGGGTGCTGCCTGTCGGGATATAGCTGCTGGCAGCATCATCCAGCCAGGAGGAGGGTGCACATGTGGATATGCAGAGGCTTAGCAGTGGCTTGGTGACAGCCAGCCCCTGTGGTGTCACTCCCACTGTAACGCGCTAGAGCAGTTTTGGGATGCCTTCATTTGCCATCTTGCTATAAAGCCCCTGGGGAGCTGGAGTAGACCTACAAGCTGGTATAGGCAGCTCTCCTGCATCAGCCCTTTCCCTGTTCTGCTCCCAAATTGGGGACAGAAATAGAAACCAAGGGTTAGCTGAAATCAGCATTTCCTGGGTGGAAGTCAGAGGCTGCAGTCATTCTGGTTTAGAACTGGGAGGACAGAAGCTGTTTGAGTTGCAGGCATGAGCCTGCCCAGCCTGAGCAGAGCCCACAAGCAGCCCCTTGGTACCTTGGTGACCCCATTATGCTGTAGCAAAGGGGAGAAAGGAAGAGGGATGTGGATGGAAGGCTGAAAGACAGGTTAATATGTCATATGGGAGGAGGAAATTGAGTTTGCAGGGAAGGAGTGAGTGTAATGAAGGTGGGGGATGTCAGTAGCTGGTCCTCAGAGCACTGGGGCTCAGGCGATGTGGTTTTCTATGGCTCCTTAGAGATAAATAGACTCCAGCAGGCTCTGCTTTTGCAAGATCCCTCACCAAATGTGCTCCTGTGCCCCCACAAGTCCAGGGTTCACTTTTCTCTTGTTCCCTCTGGAAGAAAGATCCCTGAATGCACTTTGGATGGTGATGGGCTAGAGAGAGACAAGGGGCAGATCACCAAAGCATTATGTGTGCATGCTTTGGTTCATAAGGAGATGCAGGCTCTGAGTGACACTTGCTCTGAAGCACCTTTTCCATGGCACTTATCTGCTAGGAGGGACAAGTCCTCTTTGCATGTTTTCCTCTCCAACCTGGCCACCTGGTTTTGCAGGACTAGTAGGAGCTGTTACCTCTAGCAGCAATGTCTTGGTTTGGCCTAGCATAGGTGACAGGCCAGAAGAAGGGATGAGATGTTCACACACATGCATGTGCCTACACACATGAAAGCTCATGAGCTTCATTCCCTGAAGAAGCCAAGATGAAGAGGCATGGAGGAAAGGCTTAAAGACTGGTCAAGCAGGGCTCAGTGGTGGCTCTGATAATGTTTCATAGGAGTGAGTACATAATACTGCATACTTACATGTTTAAATCAGTCACAGCCCCTCTGCCTTCTCCACATGTAGATCCCATCAATAGCAGCTTTATTCAGGCAGGAACATAACCTGGGGACTCGAGCACCAACACGGTGTCAGGGGAAGTTAGTGCAAATTGCTCCATCGGCTGGACATTAAAGCAAGGAGTGATATCACTCTTAAAATAAGAAACCTAACGTAATGTGCTTTAATAGCTGAATAATTGCTATGAGCAAAGAAGGAGGCTTTTGTGAAAGAGGATCAGTGGAAGCCAGGAGCAAGTGCTCATGACATCACGGCAATGCACAAGAGGAACTTTATTCTCACGGCTCCACGAAAGTGGCTTGACAAGCTGCCAGTCCCAGATAACTTGGTGGGAGACATTAGAGAAGAGTTAATAAGATGATTGATTTACAGCTGGAAAAAATTAAAGAGTCTGCACGTTGACAGGCTGACATTGTTTGAAAGATTCGCAAGAAGCCTCCCCCACGTCTCTTGAAAAGAAGGTCAAATGCTTCCATCAGTTCTTTGCACCCAAGTTTGGAGCTTGTGGCATTTCAACAGGTATTCCGGGGGACTTGCTGTCAGTTTCTCTTCGTGGGAAATGATTGTGAAACTATTATCATCCTAATTTAGCTGTGTAAAAGTAGAACTTAAAATCCGTTCCTTCTGATGGGAAGAAGTGGGTTTAAAATACTTGATTTTAATTTACCAGCTGTGGATCAGATCCAAAAACCTTCATGAAACTGCTGCATTTCTCATTGCTGGATTTGAGTGCACTGTGTTTTCTTTACTTGTTAGGAAAAATTGTCAACTTTGTCTCAACTCTGTATATATTTTTACTGTGGTTTGCTAGCACAAGGGAAACTAAGGGTCCTTTCACAGCTTTTGGAACCGGTCCATCATATTTTTTTAAGAATCTACTTTGTAAAAATACTTGTTAAGATTGAAACACATGATTTAGTGTGGATAGAAACAAAATCCTACCTGCACTGCCTTGTGTCTTTGAAAGAAACAACCTTTATTCTTAGAGTGAGATTTCTCTGCACAATGGTAGAGTCAGCTCCAGGAGACATTTGCACCTTGGTTGTCTTCAGCAAAAGGCACATGTATGAACTGAAAGTAATTCTTGAGAGAGAACCCTTTGAGGTTTTCAATCCTCAACCACCCATCAGAGTTAAGAACAGGGTTTTATTTTTAGTATCATTCTGCTTTATTTGTCAGTTCTATGGCTAATGTAAGGGACAAGTCTGGCTTTCAGATATCTTTCATGGGTTTCCAAAGACATAAAACAACTTGTTTCAAACTGGATTTGATTCAGACACGCATGAAAAACCAGCACCCTCATAAATGCACGTGCAAGTTGAGGATAATGATGTAAGATGTAATGAACAGAAATAAGAAGGAATGACATTTCAGATAAAGAGGAAAGGGAAATAAGGCAATACGTCAGTAATATACACTTTGAGGTAACAACAAATATAGTAATGTTATGTCCATAACTCAACTCTGTTATTGAAGTCACTTAGGAAAGTGAGTGTCTGAAAAACAGCAACAAGACTGATGAAGTCAAGCCTCAGGAAAAAAAAAGTAAACTCTGTTAGCTTTCACATGAGATAAGTATCAAGCTGTTTGGATTTTGGAGATAAATGGAAAGGACCAAGGTAAACTATAGAGGGAGAGCAGCTGAAGAGGCTTGTTGAAAACTTTCTGGTGTTTGAGTCTGACAGACTCTAAAGCCAGCTGAGTTTTACCAAGAACTTATCTCTTTATTGAAGGCATATTTAGATCTTATCTTCGTCAGACAAACTCATTGGTATATCAACAGTCTGTTGAGTTATCCCAATTTTTGGAGTCCTGTGGAGTAGATCCAATTACTGAGTGATGCTCTGGGCTAAAAACCTTCTAAACAACCCAACAACTCTCCCACACTAAAAATAGTCCTCAGTTTTACCTAAATGTATGCTGACATGTCAAATTAATTTCACTTCCTCCTTTGGAATAAAAGCCAAGTGATACATGTGATGGCTCTTGAGTAAGGAGGCTTTTGACAGTGTTTGGATTGATGCTCTCCTAACTTAGGACAGTGCTGTCTGGAGGAAATCACTGTCTGAAAGAAGTAATTTGGATAAACACTTGGTTGAAAACACCTCATCAGAACAAAAATGATCTTAAGCCAAGTACCTGATTAGGAATCTAGCAATGAAACATTCAGTAAAGACTGTAAAATGGTACGTTTAAGAAGCATACATATGCACAAGTACCACATCAAAACTAATTGACCACAGAAAGCATGGTGTAAAAGTGGCTCGCAAGCTAAACCTGGACCAATATTGCAGTGTAATGCAAATTCTCAGCCAAATCTTGTTTGTGGATGTATGAAGATATTTTCTTTGCTTTCTTAGCACGTTTGAGGTCTTGTCCAAAACCCTGTGGCCTACTTTGAATCTGGTACTGTCAAAAAAGGCAAGTTAGAGGCTGGAGGTCAGCAGAGCAATGTGAAGTGCAGGAAGGACCAGGGAGCAGCTGAGCAAGGTCAAAGTGTTGGTCCAGAGCAGAGGAGTGGGAAGTGACTCTGACAGCAAAGAGATGTTGGAGAGCAGTGACTGGTTTTTGTGCTGCAGGAAGAAGAGCCTGGCAGTGCTATTGGGGTTTCTGCAGCCTGGCACAGAGTTGTGAAGTGACTGACTGAAACTCTTCCCTTTCTTTGGAAAACTTCTTAGAAAGCCTCATTAGGAAGTTGATGACAAGTGCCATTTCCCAGCTGGGCAGCAGTGACGTGTGAGGATGCTGGTCCTTGCTCTGGTCATGGCAACATCAAGGTCCCAACAAGGGCTGAGAGGTGTCACCAGCAGCAAAGGACATGGCTCTGTAGCTGCCCAGCTCCCACCCTTCCAAACCAGCAGGGAAAGGGCAATGCCAGAGCTATCCTGGCCATTTCTGCAAGAAAAGACTGGGCTTATGGAAAGAGGTGCATACTAATATCACGGCTCTCTTCCTGATTATAGAGCATCCGTGTTCTTCATCCAGAGCATTTCCATAATACCAATTTATTTTTAAGGAAAACCTTTTTATCTTTCTCATAATTTTATTTCTTACTGAACATTTTCCAACCTCAATGAAACTTTTTATTTCCTTGGATCCTCCTTGGTTTTTAGTGTTTCATGTTGCTGGGGAGGTGAGGTATGATCACTAGTGGAGCAGGCAGTTCCTTCAAATGCCAGACTGATGTTTGGGGTTTGTTTTTGTTGTCTTTCAAATTAAAAGCCCAACTAAATCAGAAACCAGCAGCTCAAGGGTGAAGGCACAGGGAGATTATTGCTAAGAAGAGCAAAACGGGGATAAAATGTCTAGTTTCTGAAAAGTCCTTTTGGTAATGACACAGTTCTGTCTATTCAGAGATAACAGAATAAATGAAGAAATATTCCTGCCAGCCTTAAAGATACTGCTTTGGGAAACCTAAGGTTACCTAATGGACTGGAATATCATCTCCATGTTTTCAGTTTCCTCCATTTTACTGAAATCACTCACTTCAATAACTAAAGGATAATGAGGCGAACAGTTTTCCCCTTTATAACCAACCCTCTGGATAGAGATTCCAAATAATAATTAAAAAAAAGGAATTCTGTCTGCTGAATGTGCCTGCAGATAATAGGAAGATCCTTCACTTTCTCCTCTCCTGGGCTTTCCTAGATGCCATCTATCAGTCAGCTGCCATACCATGGGTATGTTATTAGGGGCCAGTGAAGAGGCTGCCCTCGTGCAGGATGATCTATCAAAACCCACGTTCCCCATACAGTTACAGTCTCCCCGCTAGGAAATGGGTTCATATGCACCCATGCAGAGAACCTCATTGACTAGATAGATAGAAAGAAAAATGGGCTAATCCTGATTACAGCACTTCTTAAACTTTTCCTGACCTCTCCTTGATGCTGTCACCTCTTGGTCCTGCTCCCTTGCCCTGTAATGAGGAGCAGGGCTGGGGCAGCCAAGGAGTGGTGTGGGAAGGGGATTTGACCCAAAAGCTGCACTTTCTGCATTTTGAAAAGTCTAGTGGAAAACCAATAACAGCACTAACAAGTTCAAGCAGCAAAACATTCACCCGTGGAGGTTGAACTAGATGACCTTTGAAGGTCCCTTCCAACCCAAACTGTTCTATGACCAGTGAAGGTGGTGAGGCACTGGAACAGTTTGCCCAGAGAAGTGGTAAATGCTCCAACCCTGGCAGTGTTCAAGGCCAGGCTGGCCAGAACCTTGGACAGCATGGTCTAGGGTGAGGAGTCCCTGCTCATGGAGCTTGATGATCTTAAGGTCCTTTCCAACCCAAACCATTCTATGATCCCTGAATCTCAACGTTCAAATGCACATGGATGGATTCACTATCATGTGCCACCACATCAAATTTTTCTGGGGAACCCAAGGCAATGGCTCTGATCTTCACTCCCTGTCACCAGGGAGTGAAGGGATACATAGATGTTGCCAGGGATACATAGATGTCATCAGCAGGTAACTCAGTGATGTCCAGCCTTGTACAGGCAGCAGCAGTCCTGGCCCACAGCCTGCTTTCTCCTACAAGGACGCTGGGCACCTTCAAGTATCTTATTGACAAGGACTGAGCTTTCACAGGGTCTGGATTTTAAGGGTGACGTGCAGCAGAAGTGTCAATAAAGCCACATCAGCATTTGGTATTTTTCAGGGGGCAAAGTTCTTTCTGCCTTTCTCCTAAAAAGTGCCCAACACCCATCCCCTCCCCTCATCATGGTCGGTTGCCCCTTGCCACCAGGGGCATAAATAAATCAGTTATGAGTTTTTCCAAGCAGTAAACTAGTAAACTTTATTTTAGTTTAAAGAAACCCAGCAGTATCTAAAGCTTTCCTTGCTGGAGTCTGGGAGCTTTTTAGAGCCAACAAATATTTATTTTAGTTGGGTTTGGGTTTTTTTTTTCCATTAGGTCTTAATTCTCAATATTTTATAAGGAGTTAAATTAACCAGGAGAACTGAGATTTCCTTTTTGAGGAGAAAAACCAAAAGCATTTGCCCAATTAGAAAATGACCACCAAGCACAGAGTGCAGAAGAACACTTCTAAAGAGGAGAAGTGAGCACATAGGGAACCAAGCACAAACTTAAAAATCCAGAACTGCTTAGTTTTCCTGCAAGAGGATAAGTTTTAAGAACTGAACAGATTGAGATTCGTTTACACTCCTTTACCTTTCACCCTAAAGGCAAAACAGTGCTCCTTATTCTTTACTTTCAATACCACTTTCTTCTCTGGGCCTGCTTAGTCCCCAATTGCATGTGACTTTGTCTGCTATCCTAGCCATGCACCCCACAGCACATTCAGCCCAAATTCAAACTGCCGTCTTTGGACTCTCCACTCTTACCCTGCTGGCCCCAAAATGCCCTTGTATTTAATGTAAAAGCTCAGAAATGCTGCTGTCTGTGCCAGAGCATCCAGCCCGAGGTCCCATGGAGATCTTGGCATCTCTTGGCTCAGCCAGGAGGGATGGGAAGGGGCACTAGGAGAAAGGAGACAGGTTTCATGAGGGCAAAGCCACTGATAAAACAGGTGAAACAACTCTAGGTGTCTTCTCACATGACAAAGAAGTTTGACCAGCACAGTGAGGTCTGCCTTGGTACGTGTGTGAATTACGGGCAAACAAGTAGTAATTTCACCCCCTGGAAAAGGGAAGGAGTGAGAAACGGACATATGCTGTGGTCCAGATGTGGAACGTAGGGGACATCCAAGTGAATGGGTGACATAGGTGGGAGGAGGTGGCCCATGGACACCCATCTGCATAGTCTTCAGTGGGAACACAGATTTATGCCAGTCTGCTCCAGACTGAACACCAGCAAGGGAAACCCAACTGTAGTGTGTTTCAGACCCTATCTAACCACAGAAAAATTCCTCCCATGACCCTCTTCTGTATGAGGACTAGTCAGCTTCTCTGCTGACACATCCAGGCCATCAGAGTGCCATGAGATGTCACCTAATTGTCCCCATGGAGGCAGTGTCCTGCCTCTCCCTTTGCCTATGTGCAGGCTGCAGGAAAGCTACAAGCCAGGGAGTAACACACACAGCTAATGACCAGTGAACACTGCTATAATGCAACATGGTGGGGTTACAATTTACCATAACCTTCCTCATTAATTACATGGAGTTAAAGGTTATTAATTATGAACTCACTTATCGACATTAAACTGTTTTACTGTCCAAAAGGCAAAGCTGGATTGGATACAAAGAGATGGAGGTTCATGCTTCCCTCTGATGAACCAGCCACCCTCTCCCAACACTGCATCCATCCCCACCCCTTGTTAGTCCCCCGGTTTGGGAAGGAATCTGCATTCTTCCTCTGAAAGCATTAATTGAGAGGAGAACAAACGGAGTCCCAGGCATTTAGAACAAGCCTCATTACTGTCTGAGGGCTTGTTTTGAACCAGCGTCTGTCACAACAACAATTGCACCACCCTGGCCCAGCACCGAAGCGGTACAGGGAGTGCTGGTGGGAGAGATGGTTGTTTTGTTCTCTGGGAGTCAATTGTGCACCTTTAATGATGACCATTGCAGTGCGATTGCTGCACAGCCCAGTGCGCCCCTTTCCTGCACTAAGCCCTTATTACCCAGCAGCAGGATGGAAACCAGGGGAAGGGACATACCCCTCCGTGACGCTGCCTACCATGCAATGGGGGTCCCAGACAATGTCATGCTTCTGTGGCTGGAGACCACCCACAGAAGGAGATGCCACTTGCAATTAGGACGTGTTTGTTTTCTGCCTTGCCTGACTTTGCCCCAGCTGGGGGAGAGCTCCAGGGTGAGATGCGAGTGCTTTGCAGAGTGCCTTGGCTGAAAGGGAATGAAATACCTTCTGCTCCTCTGCATGGGAGGACAGAGAGCTGTTTGGTGGCACAGAGAGGGCTGCTCAGGTTTTCAGCTTGGCTTTGCAATAGCTCCTGGTGTCTTCTTTCCCCTTGTTTCTCTCCTTCCTTTCCGTTTCCTATCCCCCCAAATTTCCACCTTCAACCACCTCTCAACTCATTGGATGGGATGACCTTAGATATCTAAGCAAGGTACAGAAGTCAATGTGGGGAGACAGGAGCCTAAGACAGGGCTAAAGATGTCCTTTTCTCCGTTGCCTTTCTGGAGATCAACCCATCGATTTGCTTTCCCTCCTGCATAACTCATTAGCTTAAACTGCTACATTATCCTAAGCTGGCTGGTAATTCTTGAATGGATGAGAAGGATGTAAGGGAAGGAAAGTGATGAGGGGGTTTTGCAGCAGCATCCAAGTCTGCTTGGATGCAGAGATTTTGCTTTCAGCCCACCTCTGCTCACTTCCAACTACTATGAGAAAGCAGGTGAGAAAAAAGCATCCATGGACTAATATAAGGGCTAAGGCTGCTGCCAGTGGGGCCAGTAGACTTTTCCTCTGGTGTTGGACCAGCTCTGTGGGGATGATCACTGACTTCATAAGTAGCCTAGGGATGTTCTTGTTAGAGGTAAAAGCAATCATTTCAACAGCTTCCTTTGTGTTTGCTCTTTGTAACCTATGCTGAAATCCCAGCATGTAAGAGCAAAGGAGCTATGCCTAGTATGCTTTGGGATAAAGACGTGGATAAGCCTGGGCTATCCAAGTGTGCAGCTCATCACCACCACGGTTCTCACACAAGCGCCCAGCTGATATAAAGTGGTCCTCAAATCATTTAGTTGTAATTGTTTTCTGTAAACATTTACAACTAACAAAATGTGCATGTGTATGCTCAACAAAGGGCCAAGGAGAAAACCAGCTCCTGCTGGATCTTGTGTATATTCCAGTGCTTTTTAAAGCATCTATTTACATTTGCATTTTGGATCTCTCTTCGCTTCCTGAGGAGATGTGGCCAAATCCAGTTCTGGTGCAAAAAGGGTGCATTGCCCTGACATCAGCACACTCCTTTCTGCCAGACAGGAGGATGAGCTGTTTGCTTTGTCCATGTACACACGTGGGTATCCTGCTTTGCTTGTCCTTACGAAACAGCCACCTTGCTGGAGGACCCTGTCAGGTTGGTGTCTTGTGGCCACCCATAGCATCACCTGCACTCAAACCATCCCCTGGGGCTCCTCCACCTCTCTCCCAAGCAGGCAGGGACGCTGCTGCTGAGCCAGTGCTGCCCTGAGCACATCACGTAAGCCAGGGCTTGCAGTGTGGGAAACCACCTTGGACATTCCAGCTTCACCTGCAACCAAGCACAGCAGTGCTGCAGCTCCTCTGTTCTTAAACTGGAGCATGGCTACTCATAGGGAGATAGGAATCTTTTATAGCTGGATAAATTGTGTTGGCTTCAGCAACGAGCACAGCTCACCGCAGAGCGGCCACAGGAGACGGTCTGGCTTTCTGCTCAGCAGGAGCCAAGGCTCAGCTCTTACTGGCTTCTTCTAAGGAGTAATGAAGCAGCTACTGAGCATAGGCTGTGAGGAAAGAAAGTGCTGTCTGGCTGCTCCATGTTGGGCTCTGGAGAACAGTACTTTTATCAGACAGCATGTGATAACTTTAGTCTTTCCCTGCTTAATGTGTTGCTCAGAGCAACACAAACCCCATCTCATTTCCCTTCTAACTGTTCATTCAGATGAGGTCTTGTTGCCCAGAGAAGTAATTTTGCCAAGGAAGGGAAAAAGAGACAGGCAGTTGTGAGCGTCCTCCTGGGATAACACTCAGCTCAGGAAGGCTGCATGATGCCAGAATACGCATCCTCCCTCTCCCCCATGGGACACTGCCAAGCGAGGTGCCCCCAGCCATCTCACTCCTCCCAGCATCGGGGGACCTTGCATTAAAATTGCCCATGGGTCTTCTTGATGGGAAGGCACTGCAGAAGCATCCCCTCTCCTGGGAAGTGCTTTGGACAGGTGAGTCTGTGCTCTGCTGAGACCAAAGGTCTCTCAGAGCATCACGCACAGACCAGCATCATCCCCCAGCCATGGCTCAGGAGCTCAGACCTCACTGGAATGGGGGTCACAGCACAAAGGGACAGACATGACCCTATGGCTGTTGGTCTCTCATGGGGCTTTGAAGGGAAACTCCCCCGACCTGCAGTGCTGCATCATGTCATGGGTTAAATGCCTTCTGAAAGGCAAAGCCAAAGCTCATGGAAGTGAATTACAGGGAAGCAGGGATGCTGTCTACGGAGTGAACCCTTCACTCTTTACCAAATATAAAATACAAGAGGTTGCTGACACTTGTTTCAGGATGCCAGTGTTTTCTGGTTTTTGCTAAGAACATATGTTGAAGCTGCAGGAGATTGATATACCTGGTCAGTGAAAGGTAAAAGACACTGCTGTTCTGTTTGATGCCTCCCCTTCCCTCCCCTCTCTATTCCCTACTTATACATGCAGAGGATCCTCGGAGCAAAGGGCATACATTTACATTTCTGGTTTATTCCAGGTGTTTTTCCTTTGGATGGGAAGATGAAAAACCCTTAGCCTATAGCGAGACACTTACTGATCTTACATATTAAACAAAAAAGCTGCAGGGAGATGTATTTAATGCCAAAACCATCCAGGGTGCATTTTCAGACCATTGCCCTAGGACCAGGAGGGATTGGGATATCCTGTGCAATGTGTTAAAATATCCTATAACTCCTTCTATATAACTCCATAAGCCCAGGTGTTTCCCTGGCACAGCACAGGGACCTGTTCCTCTCTCCCCCGAGCTGCCTCTTATTCACTTTACTTTGGTGCACCACAGCAGGTATCTTGCATGGTTGATCACCTTTAATGGCTCCTCAACAGCAGAGATATAATTAAATTAACAGGTTCAAAAACAAACGTGAAAATGAAGAGAAAATAGGCCTGGTGTGTTAAGCATTAAAAAAATCCATCACTTTAACAGTGACATTAACAAATGATGTTCATTACCAATTTTCCAAATGACCAAGCCTGATCTCTGATGGAGATGTAGGGAATTCCAGTAATTCTTTTTTAATCATTTCGCTTTACATGATGGAAGATGGGAGCTGCTCACCAGTAACATGGTGCTGGGCTGAGGAGGAGATGCAATTCTTTATGGAAGACGTGTTTTGTCTTGGCGCAACATCAATATGAGCAGAGACCGAGACTGAGGAGAGCAAAGTGCAGCGGTGTTTTAATCAGGTTTTAATTCACAGGCTCAGAAGTGCCTGCTCGTCAGCTTTGCTTCAACGTGGCAGCACCCCCAGAGAGGAAATAAAGAGCCAAATGGTGTAAAACAGCGTAATTTCATAGCAGCTAACAGCAAGAGACCAGAAAGCTACATTGCTTTTTGCTTTAGACCCCCTTAGGATCTGTCCATTTTGTGCCCATGTGAATCTCTGTTGAATTCCTGAAAATCTCGAGTTTACTTACATTTGTGTTGCTGTTTGCCTGTGTTAACCATCTGGTTTCACCCGTGTGGGTTGTGCTGTGCATCCCATATCGGACCCTGCTTTCAACCTCAGATTTCATAAGTAAGCTTTGCAAAGAAAGGAGATGGGAACTGATGCTGACTACGGTGTCTCACTCCATCGCTGTTCGATGTGCAGGAGCTTATGCACTTCTGTAGCTGCTTTGTTTTCTTCTTGCTCACTTTTTGAAGCTGCTGTCCCTGCATGTTCTTCCATATGCAGAAGTGTTTGTGGCTGATCCAGTGACTGCAGAAGGGTTTGCTTTTGAAGGCAGATGTGCTCCTGGGAGAACGTGCATGTGCATTTTGTGTGGGATGTGACAGGACACACTGTACTACAGCCTGAACGCAAAATAATACATTGCTGCTGTGTTTGCCTGGCTTTGTGCTGTTCCTGCTTGGGGGGGGGGCCTATATGACACAGGGACCAAACCTCATGACGGAGATGTTTCTCACTGCCCTGTGGTCCTTATTCCTGCATCACATCACTGCTCAGGCAGAGATGATTTTTACACACTGCTGATGGGTATAAGTGTACATCTGTATCACCTGAGATAGGCCTTGGCCTCCTAAGTCCTATACATCAAAGGCAACTTCTGCTCTAAAGATCCTGCAGTATTACCTGACAGTGTTAGCAGTTACAAACAGACTAACCCTGCACCAGGCAGTTTGTTAGTGCCTTGTGCATCCCAAGCCAGTGTCAGCTTGTATTGCTCTGTGAGAACCAACACACCTTTAATACACTTCTGAGACTGTAACCAGTACTTGGGGCATTGGGGTGGATTCACGTGCTTGTTTCCCGTGGTGTTCTGTATGGATTTATGCCTGGTCCTGCTGGAAATCAGAGCATCTTTATATCACCCAGTTGCACTCTCATTCGTACGAGCAGGCTGTGTGGCAGTGGGGTTGTCACCTGCCCAAGCAGCACAGTGGGTCTCAGCTCACTGCCTAGCTGTGGGGATGTCAAGCTGAGTGGGGAATGACACCATTTATTATGATGTTTAGCCACTTTTCAGCATGTGTAGGAGCTGCCCTAACTGCTCCAACACCTAGCAGTGATTTATTGTCTTTGTAATAGCAGAGCATTGTTTCTCAGAGGTTTTGAAGGGAGCAGGAGTGAAGCTGTTAATGTGGGGGGTTAAATTGTCTTAACTCAGCTGAAACAAGTTATCCAGCATTTTAAGAGAAACCAGCATGGAAGAGCTGATTGAAATCCACAGCGATTTCTGTGCTGTTCTAGACAACACATTCAGCCCCGATGCAGGAAACTCGAACTGCAAAAACCTTCCAGCTCTTTTGTGAAGGATTTAGCAATGGATGTGCATTAAAATCCATGTGCCCATCCCCTTTAATGCTAATGGGAACCCTACCTCCCAGCTCAGCGGGTTGTGTCTGCATTCAGCTTAGCAGAAACCGTGTGGGAATACTAGCAGAGCTCTGCTAATGTGCTATTCTGGTCCAGCTCTGCTTCATTCCTGTACAGTCAAACCACTCCCCACGATGTAAGGAACCATATGGGAAGTGCAGCTTTGCTGCAGCTGCCTGTATGCTGGGACTTGAGTGGACACAGTCATGTCTGTAGCTCATGTTGATCTGTCCAGCAGCAAAAGGCTGGTGGGTTCCCATGCTATGAGGCTGAAAACCCTCAGTCATCTCCTTCTTCTCCTTCCTGGTAACTCTGGGGAGAGGAAATAGATTCTGAGAGAGAGAAAAAGGTGCCAGCAGCACTCTTGCTGCTGTAGTAGGCAGCTGAAATATCACTAACACAAACTGTGACACATGGCAGTGTCCCAGTGTCCCAGCACCAAATAATCCTGAAGGACTTTGCTTTGGGGTGTAACGAAAATGGCTTTGCCCTCTCCAGCCAGACGGGCTGCTGTGCTCCCTCCTGGTAGTTGATGCAATCATCTCTGCTCTGCATCAGGGAAACTGAGGCACTGCCATGCCAAACCCAGACTGCACAACTCAGTGGTCCATGGAGCTTGGAGTAACTCAGTTAACAACCCCCAGATGATTTAAAACAAAGAAAACACAGTCAGACTGCCTGTTTCCCCAAGGGAGAGGTGTCTGGTGTACCCAGGGCTGACAGGAGGCAGGGACATGGGCACTTTACTCTCTCTGCCAGGATTCAGGGACACACCAGCCAAAGCCAGCAGCTCCCAAAAGGTCCTGGGTTCCCCCAGTGAGGCTGGCAGGGCAGGACGGGGCAGGCAGCACCAGTACTGGGTGCAGGCTCAGCCTGGCTGCAGCGGTGCTGCACTGGTCACGAGCAGGGCAGCTTCTGCTTGAAGCATCATTTTGATATAGTTTAGGTTTCAGAGGCAACATATAAACATTCCCAGTGAAGACACTTCTTCCAAGGGTCTCAGCCAAGTGGGGTTTCCTCCTCCTTGTTTATGGGAAAGCATTTTGTTTAGCTAGAAAAGCAAATGAGCAGATCCCTGCATTCCTCCCTGGCACATCTCCCCCAGCTCACTGGCCTCTGGGATGGGAGATTTAGCTCAAACTCAAGGGAAATTCGCAGTAAGAGTCCCTTATTAAAGTCCTAGCAGTGTGCCTGTGGGACATGAAGCAACACGGGCTGGCTTAGGAGCTGGGAGACACTGCCGGTAACGCAGTCTGCAAAGCAAAGTTATCCTGAGACTCATTATAGCAGATAAATGCTTCTCCTAAGGACTCTTCTAGCCCATGACTCAAGACCCCAGCCCAGGAAGGTGAGAAAATGTGACATCATTGCTTGTACTTGTGTTCTTGGGAACTATAACAGAAGAGATAGTTTGGATTTTGCCCTTCAGGGCTACAACAAGGTTGAAAATTCACCTCTATGTGAACACCAGCAGAAAGATTTACACCCATGAAGTACCACTCAAAATAGGCTTTAAGCGAGAATTAATTGGTATCTATACCTCCGAGCAGGGTGAATTTCCCCTGGGCCTGAATAAGTTCTGCCTGAGCCTTTCATGGAGTTATTATTTCTTTCATTAAAGGAGGAGAAAACCAGATGAAAATCTCTGCTGAGAACAGCTGGGTAATTTTTGCTCTTTTCCTTATAACAAACTCAGGCCAAGATCTGGCTGCTGGCAAGCAGAGACCCAACATCTGCAGGGGAGAGGCCTCTGGCCTCCCCAGCTCACTGGAATTTTCCAGCTGATGTGAAATACTTCCCAAGTTAATGACAGTGTCTGTCGGGGCAGGGATGGGGTAGCTGGGTGGTCGCTGGGTGGTCACTGGGTGGGTACATAGCTGGGTATCACAGGGCAAGTGACTGAAGGAAAACCCAACCTTGTGCAGAGCTGGACTCCATAACCATGCTGGGGGGTTAGGTTTTCTTTTTGAGGCTGCTCTGAGGAGCAGGAACCTTCCGATCTTGTCCAGTTTGCTCATTGATTTGGGGGATGAGGATAAGAGAAGGGTCTAATATCACTCCCATGTCACCGCTGACCTCAAAAGATCCACCATCAGTCATAAACACTGTTATCATGGTCTCCTCAAGAGGTCAATAAAGCTGTTTATCCCCATGCATGCCTTGGGAAAATGAGGCCCAGAGCTGACAGGTGACTTCCCAAACTTGCCCATCCAGCACACCAACCGCCTAAGGGCCAATGTGTGGCCATGGTCTCACTGGAAGGGCTGGTCCTTCACCTCCTGTACCTTTGTGATTTGGCTCCAGATGGAGCCTGAAAGTCCTCTTATTGCTGATTGACGGCTCCAGCATGGAATGAGGGAGTGGGACATACCCAGGGCACCTGCAGAGCAGTGATCACACTTCCATTGGTATTCACAGGACTGGTGCTGAGGGGAAGGTGGGGACTGAAAGCATCAGGACAGATCTCACCTCTAATTCTGATCAAGCTGAAATCCCCAGACAGAGGCATGAGAAGGTCCCAGATTAGCTCAGATTAGTCTTGGAGACCAACTGCCCTGGAGCAGTGATCCAGCAACTCTCAGCTCCAAGCCCCTTAACCTGCCTCCATCCACCTCAAAGTTCAACCACAAAACAAAGGGAGCCATTTCTGGATCAGAGGCATGCTGGGCAGCCACGGGAAGGAGGCAGCTCAGGGGTTAAGTCTTTTGGCAGTGTTTCACTTGTACAATGCAATAAAATATTTTATGACATTTTTACAATATTGTGCAATGGGATTTCAACACCTCAAAGGAAAACACTATGTAAAAGTAAGATGCAGCTGAGTGGAGCAAGCCCAGCAGGTATGAGTTTATCTCTGTTCCTCCATTCTCCTGCTGCCCTCAATGCAGGCAGGAGCACTTGGTCCCCACGCCATGGGCCAGCCCAGCTTCCCTGGTGCTTCCCAGCATGTCTGGGCTGGTTTTATGTGCGTGCCACATACTTCCATAGTGAGCACATATTACATGTTGCTACAAACAGCCCCAATAAATGTGGGAGCCAAGTGTGCCTAAATATCACAACATATTAAACACCTTTCAGCCTGATCCATAACCTTGTAATTGGTATAAAAACAACAAAACTCGTCTTTAAATGGGATTCCAGGGTTGCCATTGTCCCTCGGGTTGTCTCTGAGACAGAGATCATTGAGGCTGTGAGAGCATCCTGGGAAGTCCACTCTCCCAGGGACAGGGCACTGGACTAGCTCAGCCTGGTCAGGACCAGGAGGGTCACATTGATGATCTTCTGTTTCCACTCCAGAAACGAGACTCCTCTTTGAATGTACCAGATGATAGGTAGAAAATCTGTCTGCAAGATCAAGGTAAATTTGACCAGAACTGTTCCTAACACTTGGAGACCAGAAATCACTACTTAAAACATCCAGGAGCTTCAACACTAATCCCCGAAGTTGCATGGTGGAAGAGGAATCTTCAACTCCCCCATATATGATCTTCCTTCACCATTTCAACCCTTCTGTTAACAATGTGGGACAGGAATATAGTTTTATAACCGAGGCAGCGATGAGGTTCTTCTGTAATCACTTTATTCCAGGAACTGACACTCTAAGAAAAATCCCAAATATCACAAGACTTGGCATAAAATTGTACAAATTGGCAACACTACATTCGGAGTGAGGCAAGCTAAGAAAAGCCTAATCCAATCTTATGCTTTCCAGTACCAGCATAGCAGCAGCAGATTGCCTGGGGTGGTTGGGAAAGAAATGCTTGTCCCTGCATGGGACATATCCAGGCTCTCAGCAGAGCAGAGAGGGGGTCTTAGAAGAAGCCCCAGCATTTGAACTTCTACAGGCAGAGACATCCAATGTCACGGCTTATTTAGCTGATCAAACAGAGCAAATCCCTCACTCTGATCCTGCTGATGGCTCTAAATTGCTTTAACCGTTGTGAAATGAACCACACAATATATTTTCAATGTAAGCAATTTTTTTTCCCCTTCCTTTTTAACAGCTCTTTGGCCTGAACTTCAGTTCCCTTGGAAGCTACTCCTGAGAAACCCGTGTACGTGAAGACACACCTGAACTGGTTTTGCTCTTTTGTTTCCTCCTGTTGACTATTAATGTGCTTTTATTACATGGCTCCAACTATGCCCAAAGCTTCCTTGCAGTGGATGCTGTACACACTCCCATGAAGGCACCTCTATTTGGAACTGTGTAATGACAGCCTAGTTAAGCAAGAGAGACTTCCCAGAGAAGGTCAGCCACCAAGCTGAGGCTGGACATGAGCTGTCTTGCTCCCTGCAGGTGGGAAGCCTCTGGCTTTTCCCAAAACAGGGTCCCCCTTGGCTGCTCTATGGGAAGCGCACTGGAAGAAGCTGTCACCCATCCTGTAAATCCTGGTTGTGTCAGCTCCTGCCTCTCTGCAGCACCATTTCTCAGTGCCAAAGCAACTCCATGAGTAGAAACAACAAGTTGTACATTGAATTGCACCAAAACACCAGCACATTCGCTGCTCTGTTACTCAAAGAGTTTTCCTCACTCCTTCCAGCTTTGAGGGCCTCCTGTGCCCCTCAGACTTCACATCTTTCACAGTACTTCTGCAACTGGGTCAAACCTGGTAAAAGATTTCGGTATCAAAAGCTTGAGCAAAACTAACCTGTGACATTGTTCATCAATCACAACGAAGCTGTTGCTGCTGGGAAAGGTGTTATTTGAAAGCCCCAGATTTTCTCACAGTGTGAATTATCCTAGTCATACCTTAGCCATCCCTAGCTACAACTCCCTTAAAATGGTAAATGACTCTGCTTTTCATGTCAGATTTGTAGCAAGTATTTCCAGTTACGAGGAGTTTGCCTTGGAGATGTTTTTGGTACTACAAACCTGCTCCTGGAGTCTGCGTGCAAAATCCTGGAGGGATTTTCTGCTGGAAGACACTATTCTCCCTGACAGAGGTACTTCCTGAAGTGACACCATAGGCTGTGACTCCTCACAAGCCAAAGAAGCACTTCTCTGGGGAGCTGCTGTTGGATTGATGCTGTTTTACTGGGGAAGCTGGGCAATATCCTGCTCACACATATATATCCTGGGTATCTGTGGGAATCATGGGTGAGTGAAGTACCTTAGTGTTCATCCATCCTTGGCACAATCTGCCCCTTACCTTGGTATCTATCTGCCATAGTTTTTTTTTTTGTGAAACTCTTCCAGAGCTGCAAAATCAAATCCATCTTGCAGCAGGAGAAGCTCTTGGAATCCTGAAGAGTTTTGGATGGAGAGCAGAAGCCCTGTGAAGCCAAAGCTCAGCTATGTCAGGGTATGGGACACTGCTGGGTGATGACAGTGACAGATGTTCTTACCAGGAAGGGAGCTCTTCCTTGAGCTGCTTTTCCCCTGCCTGCAAATCTCTGTCAAGTCACAAGCCTCAACACCCTAAAAACCTTAAAGGAAACAAGAAGAAGCTTTGGTTTGAAGGAAAGAAAGGGGTTTTACCTATGTAAAAACCAAGTCCCCCTCCAGCATCCTACAGAGTGCCCGCCATCACCTCCGTAGCTTTTCCCACTCCAGGCTTCGGAGAGAAAAGAGGCTCTTGGTGCCCCGGTTTCGGCTCCCAAAGCACCTGCAGATCATCTTGAGCAATTCTTCTTCCAGGCATCCTTGCAAAGCATCTGCTGGTGGCAGCGGCTCTCCCAGGGGAGCTTGGAGTGTGTCTGGACACCTCCCTTGGGTACCCTGGCTCCCGGGCCAGCTGCTATCAATGGCATCAGAACTTGGATTACATCGATCCCTCTGACATTGCCCAACTGAAATCCTGCTCCCCAAGGGAGGCTCAGCTTAATTGACTGTGGTTATTAATATTGTATTATCAGCAGCCAGATGGTCCAGAGACAGGCAGTTTTCATACATTTTACTGATGTCCTTCAGTGGAAAACTATTTCCACTTATCTTTCATCCTTATATACTTCAGGTAGGACAAAGTTTAAACAGCAGCACCTTCCACAGTGAACGAAGTCACCACCAGGAAGTGCCTGGCTGGAGAGGAGAGGTGAAAAGGTCTGTGTGATAAGGGTAGGACCTTCCTGCCAAGCCTGGAAAATGCCCAGAGTGATTTTACCGGACAGGTTCTCTCTTTTCTCTTTTTATTACACTTTTCCTGACTTTCTGATGTGAAGAGATTGCAGTGTTGGGTGCTCAAAACACAAATCCCGCCAGAGGCATCACCAAAGACTTCCCAGGTAAAGCATCCACATGCAGGCAGACAGGATCTGCTTGAGTCCCTGGGCCCAGAGAAGCCTAAGACTTATAGTGGATATATAATGCTCTGGAGTAAGAGGAAAACCATCTTTAACAGCATGGTGCTGGGTAGAAAAGTGACCATGGAGAGGTGCTTGTGGAGGTCTTTATCCAAGAGGTTTTCTGGCCCCTGGGGGAGGTTCAATCCAAGGAATAACTAGATGTGTACCTCTTCACAGGTCATTTCACTTGATCCAGGTTCCAGCACTGCCTATTTGTTCCTTCTACACTTAAGATGCAAATTTTGGTTGAGATAAACAGAAAGAAGACCTTTGGATTTATATTCTGAAAGGGACTGCCCTGCATCACTCCACATGCCCCACCTGAAGACTCCAGCATTGAGTACAGCTCTGGCTCTGACACCAGCCCACCCTATGGCACTTGGCATGTCCCTGCAGTGCCTTGGTGCCCACTTTGGTACCCCAGCACCACCCTTACCTCATGCAGAATCATGGGGTCTGCCAGGCTTTGTCCCACAGCAAAGCATCTCTCCAGGGCATGGTGGTGACAGGGTTGTCTGATGATAAGGTAACACCTCCCTCAGAGTGTCACCAGTATGTCTGGTTGGGAATGCAGACCCCCATCGTTAATTCCCTTCCTAATGAGTGTTGCTGCTGGCAGCTCCAGCATGACATCAGGGAAGGTTTGAGGGTGGACTGGAGGCTCAGGGGATGTGGATGGGGTCTCAGGAGAAAGTGCTGGTGGTACCAAGAGCTCTGGGGGACAAGCTGCACTCAGACTCATGACGTGATATAAATACAACCACTCTGCTATTCCTGCGCAAATCACAGCTTCAGCCCAGCCCCTGTTTTCTCCCTGCAGCAGGAAGGGTTTAATTTGGTGGGTTTGATGGGCTTTTACACAACCATGTGCCCAGGCAGCCTCCCTGCGGGGCAGCCCTTTAATCCCATGAGTGTGGGTCTCAGGGCACAGTGTGCACCCACCCTGCCCCTCTGGCCACAGCACTGGTCCTGCCACAACCCTCCTCTGCTCCACACAACACAGCCGAGGGTCAGAGCTCACACCGGTGCCTTGGGTAAAGCATGCGGTCACTTTTTGGCTTTGTGGATGGAAAGGGACAGTGGAGTTAAAGGGTGTTGGGGAGGCAGGACCATGGGGTGTTCTTGACAGCACAGCTCTGGCCCATGTTGGGCAGCTGCCAGTCATCCTGTGATGGACAGGCCACCAAAGAGTAGGTAGGATACCTCTGAGCATCTAACAACATCGGTAAACTACATGGCAAGCTGTGGATCCTACTAAGCAGCACAAAGGTTTGTTGTACCCTGGGGAAGCTGTGGGGAGCACAGCTCCCCAAAAGAAACAGGCATTTCTAGAGTGTAGGTCTTATCTCAAACATGGATTTAGGTTCAAACTGCTCATTAGAGACAGTAGAGAAAAGCCAGATCAATAACTACCTATTTAGGAGTCTCAATGAAGTGCCTAAACTGAGGTGAGCTGAATTCTCTCTCAGTGACAATGCTCAATCAAGCAGGATGACATTTTTGGGGCACTGGATGATTCAGGGCATTTTGTGATTTTCTATGGAGACTTCTACTCTGTGGTCAACAGTGTGATTTGGATGAGCTCTGAAGAGGTGCAACGTCTCCTCCACAGTTACTTCTTGCTCGATCCGTGCTGTATGGGTCCAGTTTCTATGGCACATAGACCAACCACCCCCTCCCAATGCCTGGCCCACTGTCAATGGGAACACAGGACACAGATTTGTGCTGGCAGCGTAACTCTCATTTCCAATCCAAAAGCTTTGGTGCATGGCCATAATATTTCACTGCCTTGTCCAAACCTGAAGCAGCTCCTCCTTCAAGTGTTTGCTTCTTAGTTAAAGTTTCCCTTTCTCCTATGACCATCTGATGTAGAGACACATCTCACAACCAGAAGTCAAGCTAGTCAAAAGCAGGTTGCTGTAAATGAAACCAGCTTGGGGCTGAGCTAAAGCCCTGCTGTCCCCAGTGCTTCCTGCTCAGCATCAGACACATCATTCAGGGCCAAACACGGCTAGACCAGCTCAGGGCCATGCTCCAATGTGGCAGCCGGGACCTGCTCCAGGATGGAGCGGCTGAACCACTAATCCACCAGCAAAGGCTCATCTGATGCCTGCTCTGCCAGGACTGTTGTGTGCTCCCCAGCCCAGCCACTCACTGCAAACATCACCAGCAAAATAGCAACCAGATGTCATCCAAGATCGTTCATACATATTTCATAGCACCCCGTGAGCCACCCGGTGAGAGACAGAGACCTCAGTGCTGGCTAAGAGCATATTACTGAGCACTGACAAATGCTTCTAATTGTGTTGGTGGCAATGACAATAGTATTGACAGCAACAGAGAGAATAACCCGCCGCAGTTTATTCGCTTTGCTGTGGGTACCCATGCTAATAAAATGTAAATTGAGGGTGATGGATGGGATTTTGTGGAGAGCTTCTTTGCAGTCTTATTAGATTAACATAGAAACCTAAGCAAAGAGAGAGGCGTTAGGGAACGAGCTGAAGTCGGCAGCGATGAGCACTGCTCTGAGGTGCAAGCAGAAGTGCAAAGTGAGTCACTTGGCATTAAGGCATTTGGTGTTTTCAGCCAGCTGCACCCAAACAGAAGCCATGGAATGGGAAGGGCAGAGGGATGTTTTCCAGAAATCCAACCCATTTGCTGTTGGACTGAACAACAGTCATTGTGCTGCACGGGGACACTACAAACTGGATGTATTCCCAAAGGGGTCCTGCTGCAATCGGAGCACAAATCCCGTTTTTCCCCCACTGTCTCCCAGTGACAGAGATCCCAGAAAATGGGAGAAATGAAATGAACTGGGAGAAGGTGCAGGATTCAGAAAGATTTTTGGCTTCTGTTCTCAGTCCTGCTGTATATTCACCACACAGATTTCCCAGAGCCTGCAGTGCTATCCCCGTGTCACCAGGGATGATGTGACACTTGGTTTGTTGCTGTTTGCAGAGCATTTTGAGGTCTTTGCTTGAAAGGAGCTTTTATTAAAGTCCCTGCATGCTAAGAACTGCCTAGGACTAATAAACACGGTTTAAGAGAAGTAATTTGGGGACATGACAGCAGCTTGGTTCTGTGTGCTTTTGGGCGTGTAATCATGTGTATGTGCATGTACGAGTGCATGTAGTTCACAAATTCTCCTTCCATTTGGAGGCAGAAGACTCCCATATGAGCGTAAGTGTTGGTATGGCAATATTTTATATGCAAGGATTAATCCTCTTTTCAAGCAGCCCGTTTATTAAAACCCGTTGAGTTTCAATTTTTGAAGCTGGTTCCTTGTGCTGTCATTATCCTCCTGCTGCAGCAGATTAGCGGATTGCTAGGAGGATGCAATTTGAGCTCAATTAATTCTGCTTCAAGTCCCAATTCAGTGTTGCTAAATAGCTCTCAAAACCTCCCATCAGGCTACAAGCACGCGGCTGCCGGCTGACCGCTGCCATAGGGCTGCCTGGTGTGGTCCTGCCTGGCTCTGCCCAGCACCAGCCCTGTCCTTGGCAGGCACAGGTCACATTTGCACCACTGCTCCTGCTTTGCTAAAGGGCTTCTACAAGATTTTCTGCTCGGTTACTCTGAACTATCTCGTGTCCAGGGAGCAAACACTGAGCTGGTCTTGCAAAATACCAACCCCAGCATTCAATTTGTCTTCTCTTTTGTATCATTGCTGTTAAATCAGTTAAGGCAGTGGAGCAATCTTTTTCATGTCTGCTTGAATACAGCAATGAGAGGGAATGGCAGAGCAAAGCAGATGAAATACAAAGCAGTGGAATTAGTCTGTTCACAAGCCAGGCTTGGGGGTTTTTTAGTGTTTTCTTTTCCTTTGGGCAAGACTTGCCTTGACTGTCATAAGTAGGATTAAACCAGAGCCTTGACTTAACCTGCCGAGCCCAGAGCCTCCAAATCCTCACTTATGTGGTTTGGTTTACGCGGATGGAGATTGGGCTCCTGGCGTGTGTAAAGTGCAGACTGTGTAACTCCCCACCAGAGCAGAGGCACCGTCTGCTCCTTCCTCCAGGCAGGAGGTGTCTTTTCTTCATCAGCCTTTGCAAAATCTGTAATATCAGGCCCAGAGCCGAGACTATCCAAATCATTATTAATCTTGACCTAGTTTACAAACAGGTATCAAGTCCACTTCCTTAATTCCTGTCCTTCAAGCCTTTCTCTTCCTTCCTTGCTCTCCCTCTTGTGCTCACAAGTACATACTGCACGTTCTCTTTCCTGCTTCCAGCCAGCATCAGTTACAGAGAACACACCTCATTTTTTAACATAAATACAGACCTTATCACAATATCCAACACCTCCCAGTCTGCTGTATCCACTCTTACTGGGTGCTCAAGAAAGGGGAGTTTAGGTACCAGTAGGCCATCTAAGGCATCACCATCAGCATGAATATGGAGTAGATGACTCTCGTAGCTGCTTCTACTGCTTCTATTTTAAGACAGGGAGGACTTCCAAAATTCAGACCATCTGAAAGAGAAAGGACTGGGGCAGATGGACGGATGGAGCTGTTTTGTTGGCAAAGGCGATGCAATACACAGGGTGTTCCCAGCAGTTGTGCAGAGGGAGGTAAAGACCAGTGAGAGACCCATCACCCACATCCTCCTCTCTCCAAGTGCCCAAGCTCCAGCGTGACAAAACCCACTCTGAATTGCCAGGTGGGACCATAGAGCCCAAACAGCAAAAGCCCTTGCCCTAAGCTCTAACACACTGGTGGAAATGCACATGTTGCTGTCTTCTTCTTCATGGTCATCTAGATGTCTCAGGACTTGCTTTTGTGTTGCCATACACCTGCCCATATCCTTCTGAACATCACCCCAGGGCAGCTACACTGAGAAAGTTCAGTCTTACAGCATCACTGCAAGATACAAAACAGACCAGGCACTGAGCCTACTATTCCCTGAGCTTGCTGTTGTCATTTATGCCCAAGTAAGTGTGCATGCAAACCTTTGGAGCAGGCAACATGAGCCGAGGACTGCCCAAGGCACCAGCAGCGCAGATGAGCCTTTCTGAACACACCTCTCCAAGCCAAGGAAGAAAACGCAGCTTGCTGAGAAATGTCAGCTTCAAAGGGATTCCCCATGAGCATTCCAGACTCTTGTCCCATCAGGCAGCAGCCTGAAAAAATACTTGGTCCCTAAAGGTCAGCATGAATCGCTGTGGTGGCCCAACCAGGAGTGAAGGGCACAGCTGAGGGATGTGCAGGGAAGGTTCTGCCACTGGACACAGATGCCACACACCAGCAATCCCCCAACAAAACACCTCTGCTGCCTCGGCATGCTCTGTTTTCACACCCCTTTGCATTCGAGCTGGGACAGAAAGCCCTGTCCATGCTGTGCATCTGCCAGGGACACCCAGCCTGTGGAGCAGTGCAGGCTCCAAGTAGGGAGTACTGATGGCACTGAGACCTTCCTCCTGTGATGGATGGGGAAACCTTGGGAGAGATGACACCACCTCCATGGTTGGTGTCTGAGTGCCGAGGACCTGCTCACCCGAACCCTATGCGGTGGACCACAGCAGCATGGGGACAGCCAGCACCTTCTGTGCTTCATGAGCCCCACAGTGACCAGGAGGTGACCTGCAGTCCTGCACTGTCCCCTCTCATTTACACAGCCAGCAACCTATGCTCTCTTCTGAAATTCTCTCCATCCCTGCTGTAAAGCTTGTGGTACTTCATAGCCAATTGCCCTCTTGCCTGTCCCATGAGTCCCAAGTGTACTTGAACACACAGCTGTATTGCTTGGCTTTCCCAATGATGTCCTTCATACATGGTGATATTAAAGTGTAGGAGTGCTGACAGGGATGCTCGTTAGCACGTTTTCCCCCAGGGATTTGCTCTGACCCATCTATCTAACTGTGCCCTGAAGAGATGACACCTGAACAGGGCAACCTGCACCCCCTCCACGTCCTGCAGAACAAGCCCTGGCTCTGGTGGGGCTGCACTGGGACAAGCAGCTCTGCATGGTGGCAGAGAAGCCAGGTCTGAAGCAGGGCTGAGGCTGAGCTAGGGACTCATGGCACGTTGTAACTCACGGGGCTTTGCTACCCCTCTAATGCAGCTGCGCCCCAGCCCAGCCCTCCCTCAGTGATGCTGATCACTGCTTGCTAGGACTTTGCCATGGCTGTGGGTGGTATGTAGCTATTGACTGCAGGGAGCTGGATCGATACACAATCTGTATTGCTTTTGTGGCTGGGAAACCTCCAAAACACAGTTAAATGCTTGGACAGGCCCAAAGAAGGATGTTGCAGCTGGGGATCATGACCCCAACAGATGTCTGCTCCCAAGGGGCCACCCTGCCTTTCCCTAATATCCCCATGGGGTGATTCCCAGCTCATGGGAACAACTGTGAACCGCACACACAGGGCTCGGATGCCAGCACATGGATATCAGCTTACCATCCTGAGGCAGGGCGGCCTCCTGCGTGGTCCCAGTGGGCTGTACCCAATAACTACCACCTGGAATAATCTTCATTTTGAGCATGAATCCAACCTTGAAGCCTTTCAGATGCACAAGTGTCCCAGCAGAGCTGAAAGCACCAAGACACCCAGCATCGCCCATGCCAAATCAGAGCAGCCCTTGCTTTGGCTGTACAGAGCTGCTTGGAAGTCAGAACCAAAGCCCTTAACCCAAAGGGCTCTGCAGACCCCAAAGCCTTAAAAGCTTCTCTTTACACATTCATTTTCTTCGGAGAACCCCAGAGCTTGGAGAGTTAATAAGAACAGAGCTAAATGGGGAGGGAGCTGGATGGTGTGGAGGGGCTTCAAGTGCTGCACTTCCCTGCTAGAATTTCCATGGCGTTTTTGCCAGCTTACGTCGACAGCTTAAGTCTTTCATCCGCTGCTGCTTCAGTCAACCAGCAGCTCATAATGCCCAGCCCGTCTGGAAAGAGAACAGGCAGCTTCCAAAGATCACAGCCCTGAGTCTCCACACCGGCTCTAGTGCTCAGGGCAGAGGTGAGAGCTGAGTGGGCCTGGAGAAGGGGCAGGGGTGCAGGGGAAGAGCAGGCAGGGAGGAAGATAACTTTTGGCAATCAGAAAAAGATCAGATTAGAGGAGATTTTGTTCCATTTTTAAAGGAGAACTCCCTGTGAAACACGGGCATATTTTTCAAGGACATTTCCCAGTGGTGCCATATGACTGGAGATGATCTGCCATTAAAATTACCATTACTGATGGATGAAACCCCCCTTAAGCCTGGCTGATGCATGACCTTCCCTTGGTGACAGTGATGGAAAACTAGAATGCTGCCACCAAACCCCTTAAACAGGAGGTTCAGAAGGGTTGACCCAAGGGTGAGGATCAGCTCCACACCAGCATCCAGAAAGAAAAATCACTCGACATATCTCTAGACCCCAAAGAGGGTGATTTGTTAAGGCCATGGGTCCATCTCTTTTGTGTGGAGCCCAGACATCTGGCAGAAGCACGAGGGGCCGGTGGTGGCCGTCTCCATCCCCATTGCTGTGCTCATTGAAACACTGACTGTGATTCTCATGCAAATGGCTGGACGGCAAGAACAGATGTGAAACATTTGGTTCTGTTCTTGTTGGCTTGTAAAGAAATAATGCGACTGGAAGGGGGAAAAAAGGGGCCAAGCAGGGTGTGGGGGGAGAAAGTTTATAACAATGGTTCTCCCTTGGTGGCCCGAAGCGATGGAGTTTATGTCAGGTTGTGCCAAATCCGTATCTCTGAGTGAATGGGACTAGCCCTGTCAAGCTTTGAGGTAGGGGCAATACACAAATACTGTAAACAGAGAGAAGTGTAGAAGCTGTGTCATGTCCAGTGTGGAGCCATCAATCATCTCCTTCCCATCCCGAGTTTATAAAGTGGTTTCTGACGGTACTTAGACAGTTTACGCCGGCCGTGTGGACTGGCTGGAAAAGCTGACTGCATGCTCCAAGTATGTCATGTTTGCTCCCGGGCAGCTCTGGTGATGAGGTGCCCCGGCAGGTTCTGTTGATGTTAGTGGACAGAAAGAGAGAAATCCACCAAATCCACCAGCACAAAGAAACAGGGAAGATGAAAACACAGCCTAGAATGAGCATGGGGGTCCCTCACCTCCCTCCGGACGCCCTTGTTCAGTACATGGGATGGGGAAAGGGGGCTAGTGGGAGAAGAAAGCTGGTAGTGACACAGATGTATGATGATGCTCTGTCCTCTCTGCTCTTCTGGCTCTGTAACCGCAGAGTTAGTGCTGTCTGTCAGCATGGGACACCCATCCACACATAGATGTGTCTGCAAAAATATATATAAAGTCCTTCTTCTGTGAATATTCATGCCGAGAAACCTGTGAAGACACACAACCCTCAGTGAAATATATGCATGACATGCAGATGCATAGAGCTTGCATATTGCACACATCCAGCTGCCGCACACAACCACATGCACGCCATACCTCCATCCACTCTCCTGTGCACACATGCAAGGCAAATAATAGAATCATAGAATAGTTAGGGCTGGAAAGGACCTTAAGATCATCTAGTTCCACCCACCCTGCCATGGGCAGGGACAAATGCTTATGGACAGACAAGAGCACCCCTTTGCATGCACACACGCTGGATCCTGAGCTTGACTCTTCCTTCTTTATCTATCTGGATACCTCTGAGCTGGGACATGAGCTCACAAAGTGAAGGGGAACCTCAAGGCTGAGCTTTTCCCACCTTCAGTAGTGACTGAGCCCTCCGAGCATATTGCTGCAGATGACAGGTCCCAGGAGGGAGGAAAGGGCTCATAGGGGAACATGGAGGCCAGGAAGGGAGTAGAGAAAGTGGGAAGGAGGAGCCTGAGGGCTGGGGGGCTGAGAAATGACAGCTCTGGTTAGTGCATGGCAGAATGGAAGCCAAGAAGAGCCATTGCTGGCTTTTGACATGTGCAAACTAACCTGACCTTGTCTCAGCCCTGTGTAGAGGAGGTGACCATGTTTCCTTGGGTATGTCCAGCTGAGGCTGGCTGGGTGGACCTGTCTCCATCCAGCCCCTCTACTTCTCTTTCCATCATGCAGCTGCATTGAGGGAAAGGTCTGTGCTTATGTTTTGTGAAGCACTAGAGACCATGTTTTGAAACAGCCGGGCTGACGACTGCCTGCACAACTCAGTAATTACACACTCGGCGCCGTGCTCTACATGCAAATTAGGTCTAAAATGACACTGGGATGTTGTGATCCCAACTTGTCAAAAGCTCAGTCCTGGGATTGCTTCCAAACCCCTCCAGTGCCTGAGGTGCACTCGTCAGCCAGGGGGAAAGCTATCAGGTCATGAGTCGCATCCCGCTCTGGTTGTATCCAGACCTCATCCCAGTGTTGGAATGGGCTTATCCATGAGCTGGCACGCAGGTGTGAATCCCAGCAAACAGCCCAGTGCACCCAAGCAGATGGGTGCAGACACACTGCCAAACACACAACAGGGCAGATTTCCCCCATCCCAGGACTTTCCTGGTGGGTTTAGCATGGCCACCATCACTGCTCAGCCATCATCCAGCCCCGTCCCGAAGCCTTCAGTGAGTTATCCAGGCGTGACTTCATCCACTGCTGAAGCACAGCCACCTCAGAGCTGGCAGCGGGTGTTAGCATCGCCTAGCAGGAGCGCGGGCTGTCTGAGGATGGGATGCTAAGAATACAGTATTCAGCCCAAACTCCTGGGGTGATGCAAGCAGGCCAAATTTCCCATACAAGGCAGGAACATGCATCCCTCGATCCCTGTTCCAGCAGGAACCAATGTTATGTTGCTGCTTTGCTTCCTTTTAAAGTGCTCTCTTCAGCCCAGCGAAGCCAATAAGCGGAGCTGTCACCAGCTCGGCTCAGCCAGGACGGAGCAGGAGCAGCAGTGCAGGGTATCCCAGGAAGGGGGGGCAAAGCCTGTGCCCTTCCCCTTGGCAGACACCCAGGATCTGCTGGCTCTGATGCTGGTTTGCTGGGGATGCATCACTGCCCCTCTCTGCCTGTTGGTTACACCATCAGGCTCACTGGTTTGCACGATGAGGTTCTGGGCTCAGGTCCTGTTGCTGGACCAGTTGTTTCCCGCTGTAGTTTCAGCCCTTCTGAGTGGAGGTGGGATATTCCAAAGGAATCTTATGGAGAAAGCAAAGCATAAGGCTCAAATTGGTGCCTCCACTTTCAATGCCCACATATACCATTGCTGTACAAATTAACCCTTAAAACCTGCTGTGGAGGGAGGAGCTCATGAACTTTATACTTAGCCCTTTATCAGTGGGTGTCTGGCTCTTGTGTCCAGCATTGCTGACCTGTCCCAGCCCTTTGGGAGCCTGACTCAGTCCTCAATGCTCTCCAAGCATTGCTTGATATCCAATGAAGCCTATTAAAAGGCTATCCTTAACTTCAGAGCTGCTCTGTTAAGCCTTTGCAGGGAGCCAAGGCTGTGTACACTCTCTCATGAAGAACAAAGTGAACCAGGACATGAGCATGAGCAGCTCCCATGTCCACATAGGGTGCACCTTGTCCCCAGTCTGGTCCTTGGGGTCATTTTCTCCATCTGATATGACCATCCTGGACTGAGAAAACCTTATCCAGTATAGATATACTATAGATATATAGATGTGTACAGATACATAGACAGACAGACAGACAGATAGATAGATCAAAGCAAAACCTTTCTCCACGTAACACACATCTTTCCCCAAAAGCACATTTTTAGCAGAAACAAGTTTTAGACAGTTCAAACCAGCCTTCCTGGGGTGTTTAATATAGAACCATAAATGCAGATTTAGGGTTTCATTTTCCCTGTATTGTTTTCATTGTCTGGCTTGGCTCTTTTTTAAAAGTGGAGAATAATATTAACAAGCAGAAAAGGCCTGGAAGGTATTTATTGTTGTTCCACCCTGTAGCCAGTCACAACTGTATCAAACCCAGCACAATGAAGCACACAGCACACAAATAAAACGAGACACAAACAAAGGTAATAAAAGAGACAAGTATCTGTTTCAAAAGCACTGGGAGAGCAGCAGGAGTGTAACTACTTCATGTTCCAGCTAATATAGCTGTCTGGAGTGATCCTCAGAAAGCTATAGCAGGGAGCAGTTTATGGCTTTCCCTTGGAGAGCTCTTGTAAATATTTGCCTGCAGTGGTTGAGGACCATTGGGAATGCTGGGGAGGTGTTCATCATTCGTGTTTGCCAGCCCAGCTAATGAACCTGCTCTTGGGGTGTCCACACAGCACACCCTGCACTGTGGGCTGTAGGCATGGATGTGTAGACAGGGCATCATGCTGTTATTCTCAGGATGTGCTTGATGTTGGGTTGCTCCGAGAGTGATTTTTCCATGCATGAGAGCTGCTGATGCATGAGCACTCTTGGGTGTAACAGCTTGCTTCAGGTGGGCAACTTTCCTGTGTATGGGTTTGGGCTGAGCATGCTGCATCCCCATCTCTACTTCCTGTCCCGGCTCTCCAGGTGAAAATCCATCGCTTTTCACAGCCTCTTGCTACCTGCGAAGGGGTGGATGTCATTCCAGCCAATGCAGAATGACCTAATTCCTTTCTCCATCTCATAAAAGCCAAGATGAGAGCTGGCCTCATCATCCAGACCCCTCAATGTAGCACCTGGACCTCTCAGTGTAGTACCTGGACCTCTCAATGTAGTTTGCAGACCTCTCCATGGACACAGACCAACACTGTTGCTCCCAGTCCTCTCAATGTACCACCTAGACCCCTCCAGGTAGCTCTCAGACCTCTCTATGCACTTGCTTTTCAGGCTCACAGCCCTTTGCAGCCAAGTGACTCCCACTATGCCCCTCTGGTACCAGCCTGGCCAGTGTAACGGGGTTCTTTGCCTGTCCTTGGGATACGCTGGGGGGGCTGCAGCCATCATCATGGTACAAGCAACTTCCTTTCTGCAGACAGGATGGGTGGCTGCTTGCCCCTGGAGTACATTGCCCATGGCTGGCAACATATCCCATGTGCTTTGTGTGTGGTTTAATGACTGAGGAATCCAGCAGATGCTGTGCCAGTGCAGGCATCAAGCTGTGCACCTCAATGAAGCACCAAAGCTGCTGCATTTACCTTGCCTGGCTCCACTGCCTCCCAGCCTGTCCCACCAGCACAGCACCCTGAAGCAGTGGCAGGTCACCAAAACCACAGCTGGGAGCTGTGGCTACAGTGAACAGTGTGATCAGTCCCGCTGGCCCTGGAGGGTCCACAGCCCACTGCAGTCTTTGGGAAACACTGATGCAGCTGGCTTTATGGGAGGCTGAGCATTAACAAGCTGCAGAGGCCCTCCAGATAAATCATCAGCCCATATATCTCGGGGAAGGACAAACAGGGATCATTGAAAATCAGCCCTTTTGCCCCCAGATGATATTGTGCATGACAAAAAGCTGTGCTGTGGGCTGTGCTCTCCCCTCCTTTATGGCAGAGGCATCACCCTGAGTGTGCTGGGCACATTGGGAAGGGCAGATCCAGAAATCAGGACCCTGTCTGCAGCAGCCACGGCTGGCAGCTCCCACCGGGGCTTTGGACCCCATTCAGTCTCCTCCTCTTACCACTTCTTATTAATTCATGCTCCTGATCCGAGGCTTCCCAGATGTCCTCACATCTTGTGCCAGCTCTCTAATCAAGTTGGCCTGTTCTCCATCCCCGTTGGGCAGGAGGTATCAGGTACAAGGTGGACAGAGTGCCATGGCCAGGCATCAGGTACAGGGATATGTTGCCTCCTGCCTCAGATAAAGCAGGACTAAGATTTCATGTGCTTCCTTCTCATAGGTCTGTTTGCATTTTGGGAGCAGGCACTGCCAAGTCATTTTGTCAGGTTGAGTGAGTGCAGGCTGAATATACTGCCTCAAAACCTTTTCTATATGGTCTATATGACATTCCCTGGGGATATTCTCATCCTTCAAAAATATATATATATTAAAACCAAAAGAAAATTCTGGTCCCTACATTTCTAGTGTCTATGCCTCAGTATTTCAGGAGAGCTTTGCAACAAAACCCCCAGCACTGGAGATGATGCTCGGGTCTCCAACACACCTCCAGCACCCACCCCTACCTGCTTGCCCCCCAACATGATGCTCCATGGGGATGCAGCTCCCATTCCCAGTGCTCATATGGCTCCACCACTGCTCTGTGCACCCTCAGCACATGATGTGCCTAATGAGGGTTCTGCAGATCCCATCAGGAAAAGACCACAATCCCTTTATGAATAGTATGGGAGCATCTGGTTGGGACCTCACTGTGCCAGGCCCTGTGTATCCACACATGCTGTGCCCCAAAAGTGGAGCCAGAACCATCCTGGGAGCCAAAGAGCACGAGGACAAGGCCACCACTGCCATCCTGGGGCTGAGGCGCATCCCTGCCTCCTCAGCCCCACTCCAGAGCATCCCCACCAGCCTGCCCCACACCACACCTCGCTGGCTGCCCATCCCAACGGCTCTCCAGGACAATGCTTGTCCCTACAATCTGAAGGCAGAAAGTCCTTGAACTTTCTATGTGATTTCAAGGGGGGGAAAGCCCAGGAGATTACCGAGATCAATAGAGGATTTGGGTAAAACAGGACTCATTGACTCCTCCCTCTCCTCCAGGCTCTCAGATCCTGGCTGCTGCTGGCCTGTCCCCATTAGCTATTGTTCCTATTCATTTTAGATGAAGGGGCTTTTGTTGTAGGATCCCATGCGGGGTCACATCGCCCCTCGGTTATCAATCTGTTTCTCTCTCCTCTGTCCCATACTCCATCTCCCCGGTACAATGGGATGTTTTCTTCGGCAGCAGCTTCCTGACAGGCAGCAGTTCCCTTTGCCTTCAGACCTTATAATCACTTGTTAAGCTGTGCTAGCCTCGGGCTCCCCGGTCCCTTTTCCACCATACTCCCAGTTTAACCCCTGATCCCATCTATGCTACGGGTCACTGGGAAAGGGGAAAAAATACAGCAGTCCCAGTGGGGCTGGCGCGGGCTGAGCATGCACAAGGCATCTGAACTGGAAGCCTTCCCTCTTCCTGATTGCACAGGAGCACCTGGAAATATCAGATGGTGGAAGCGAAGTCTTCAGCTCTTCTTTGCCAAAGCGACAGAGGATCTGGGTTGCTGAGCTTAAGTCTTTGCAGACTTGCTTGTGGAAGGGCTCTTCTGCTATGCAGGTCTGTTTCCTCACTGTCCCATGCAGGGACTCCAAAAGAAGGGAATCCCAAAACAGCCAAGCTTTGCTTGGCTTCAGAATTAAGGGAGATACAGGTTAGATACAAGGAAGTTCTTCCCTGTGAGGGTGCTGAGGCGCTGGCACAGGGTGCCCAGAGAAGCTGTGGCTGCCCCATCCCTGGAAGTGTTCAAGGCCAGGTTGGACAGGGCTGGGAGCGACCTGCTCTAGTGGAAGGGGTCCCTGCCTGTGGCAGGGGGGGTTTCCGCGTGCCCTTCCGACGCTTTTCT
>NW_009939459.1:0-2868 GCF_000696875.1 Nestor notabilis | reverse complement strand
AACCATTCTATGATTCTATTCTATGATTCTAATGGGCTGCTGCTGGCGGTGGAGGGGGATTTTGGCACTTCCATGCTGGGAGAAGAGCCCCACTTGCTCTCAGAAGTAGCACCAGGAATGACTTGTGCAGCAGAACATTCCTCAGGGGGAGCAAACACTGAAACAATAAATAGATAAAAGGAGAAAGGAACAGCCAAGCAAGCAAGGAAAGAACGAGTGCAAACAGGACCACAGAGGAGAGCCTGCCAGGACCATCCCTGGGTTGAGCCCATGCCAGCAGCAGGGCTGGTGCCAGGGAGCTGGGAGTCACAGGCACAATGTGCAGCCCTGCAAGCTGGGATGGATGTGCTCACCACTGTCCTACCAGCCCACTAGGAGGGTCACCGCAGACCCACAGTGCAGCATCCCTGGACCCTCAGGATCCCACCACCCTGCTGCTGCCAGGCATCAGGAAGGGGATGCTGGTGTCTGTGATGGGGTGTAGGAAAGGCTTTGGGATAGGTAGATTGATCAACACAGTGGGGAAAGAAAGAGGCTGCACTGAAAATGTTAAGTCAGATGTGGAAGAGGTAGAGTGAAATGGAAAGCATCTTTAGCTCCAAGTCATTAAAAAAAACCCCACATTATCCTTGAGAAAGAGTTATTTTTTGCTAAAACAGGTAAGAGGTGTAAATTCTCAGAACTGGATGTCATGACATCAGCCACCCAATTTTTCTGGCTTTATAGCACAGTGTTCACCAAACGCTCTTTGTACTGAAACTCACCTAAAAACAAGGACAAAACCAGCCTGCTCATGGAATCTCACATTTGCAGCTGTACTGGCAGAGCGCACAGCAACACAGGGCACAGATGGCTGAATCTATTCACTGGTTTATTGCTCTTTCTCCCAGGTAAGACACCTTCCTTCTGGAGAGTTGTTCCTGGCTGCTGGAGCCACCGGTGCCTTCAGCCCCAGCAGGCAGAAACGATGAGTCAGGTTCTGAAAAAAATCACAGGATTGCCTTAAATATCACGGGCCTCTTTTAAATACAGATATATTTAGCTTTACTGCTTTCTAGACACCAAAACTTTTTAAATAGGCTCTGGTCATATTTTCCCTAGGCAACTAGTGACTTTTTAAAGGAAAACTGAGATTCTCTCCAGGAAAAGAAGGCAGCAAACGTGAGTCCTGTGATACGATCGCAGCAGTTCCACACACATCATCCCTCTCCACCGTTTCACACTGATTTCACTTCTCTTTTCTTGTTTTCTCTGCTTGCAATGACCATTTATTCAAATAGAAAATGCAGCATTATTCTAAGTGTCTAGGAAAAAAAAAAGTATCATAATAAGCAGCATAAAGAAGTCAAAGCACTTTGCATTGATCATGCTCCTTCTACAGGGCCCACTCCAAAGCCCATTGATGTCAGTAAAGTCTTTTCATTGCCTTCAATGAGCTGCGGATCAGAGCACAGATTTATAAAGGCATTTAGGCTCCTAATGATGTAAGTAGTTGCCTAGAGGTGTTAGGGGCCTAACCTACTTATAGCCTTTTGTAAACCACACCAGGCATCTACTTACATGTTGAAGCACTGAAATACCTGCAACGCTACAGTATCTTGAAGTCACCAAACACACCAAGCTGGAATTACACTCACCAATGTTAGATGAAGTGATCTGGCAGCGTTGCAGCTGGGGTGGGTATGGATTTGGAAATCCATCTATTTAAGATAAGTTTCTGTGCTTAGCGAAGAAAAATGTCATAAAGTTGAGAGAAGATCTAATAGAATAATTCACTGCAAATAACATTTGTTATTAATTTTGGCCTGTTTACTATTTGGAAACACATTTTTATTAGCCAGCCAGCTCTGCAGATGGCTGATTATTATTCATTGCTATTCTCCCCCACCCTCCCTTTTCATTGAATAATTTGTGGATACATCAGCTTTATTTCCAAGTGGCGGAAGTTTAATTCCTCAGCTAGGTCCACACCAAACAGAAGGGAGGAAAAAAAGATCTAAGTCAAGTGTTTCATGTGCAAGTTTGTTTAAAAATTCTATATTCTGTGACAAACATTTCAAATTAAAAGGACATTCCCACAGGCAACAAAATAATGAAGCCCTGAGAATGGGGCAGCCGAGGCATGAAGCTGATAGTGATTTCCACATTTTATGTACTCTCAAAGGAGGAGAGCAAATTCTGAGAGCAATATCCTGTTGTGTTTGTAGATATTTCCTACCAAGTGTGGGCCAGATTCTGCAGCCAGACTAGGGGTAATTTGTTCAAGTGAGTGTGGAAAAGTCCTATTCTGGGTCTTTCTGTGCTTAGTGCAACTGTTGGCTGTAACACTGCAAGTGTATTTTACACCCATGTCATAATTTTTACTGGGTTTTAGGGGGACTATTCTTCTGTGTAAAGGTGTGGATTTATCATCAGGCAAACCAGAAATTGGTGCTCAGGTACCAGAGGGATGGGGGGGGGTGGTTCAAAACTCTGGGTGGATGGACAGAAAGGTGGACAAAGGGTGGTCAGATGGACGCCGCGGTCTCATCACCCTGCAAAGGTTTTACAGAGAAGTCCAGTGGAGTGTGGCTGCCCAGTGAGCCTGGAAAGTCAGTCAGCACCTAGAGAGAAGCTGCAGAGAGCCCAGATCTGCCCTCTGCCCCAGAGGACAGCCCCGCACATCCTCCTACCCCCCGGAACAGACTGCGGGTACCCCTCTACCCCCCGGGACCGCCTCTGGGGCATCTCCTCGTATAGCCCCGCATCCCTCTATCCCCCGGAACAGCCTCCGGGGCACCTCCGCGCCCTCCAGGACAGCTCCGCACCCCTCTCTGCCCCAAAACAGCCCCGGGGCATCTATCCCCCGGGAGAGCCTTATGGATACCC
>NW_009939458.1:1818-12474 GCF_000696875.1 Nestor notabilis | reverse complement strand
CTCCTACAGTGGACCTAAGGTCTTCATTCTCCATCACATGCTGAGAAGCTGTGGCATTATGTGAAGAAGACTGCCAGCATTTTGTTCTGAGATAGATGTTCATTTGTCTATTCACTATGTGGCAATGGCAAAAATCCTTTAAAGAAGTGGTGAGGTTTAGCTAAACCTGAGGTGGCTCCTTTGATTTGAAGCAACAGCAACATCCTGTGAAAGGCTGCTAGTCCAGCTGGAGCTTGCTGTGACCCCGTCATTGCAGTTGATTTTTTTTTCTGTCACTAAAAATACATTAACTATAGGTAATTTTTGGAGTAGAGGGAATAAAGGCTGCTCTCTGAAGTTCTGCAAGTTCTAACCCATGATTACCTTGGCCCTCCTGTTTACAAGAGTGCCATTTTGAAAACAAGTCCATATAGAACATACTGTCCTGAGACTGTATATGTATTTTTTTTTTCCCCCAGAACAAACTTTCTTTTCTGTGCAAGTAAATTCTTGTAGCCACACATTGTGCAAAGTGATATTTCTTTCGTAAAAATTTGTGGGTATATATAATTGATTTTGTTGTTTTTTAATTTATGGAGTGTTTTCTTCTTTTGCTTTGGTAAAGGATAATCAAGAAAGCTTGACTAACCTTCTCCACAGTAGGAACTATTATTAGTGCTGGTTTGTTATACCTTCTCTTGTGCTTACTATTTCCACAATAATTAGCCCTCACTTCTTTAATGTCTCTTCATGTGGAGACTCCCATCAAGGGCTTCCACAGAGAAATGGATTTGGTTTTAAAAAAGAAAACTTCTGTTAAACTAATTTAGAACTTCTTTGACGAAAATGGAACAAATGTATCAAGATAAAGGGGGACAGCATAAAAAAGTAAAAGTAAGTTTTCTTTTCTTTGCATACTGGAAATACCTCAGGCTAAGAGCTTATTGAACAGGGCACATGTATTATTATCTCCTTCTCAAGGGACTTGCTACCAAAGGCTTTTTGTCCTCACTATTAGTTATGTTGGCAGGTGTTCCTCACAGCTCAGAACTTGGCCATTTGGAAATTATGATTTAAATTATATCAGAATCTCAGTCTCCTGACAGGCGCAATTTGATGTCATTCTGTGCTACACAAAAATATATTTCTTAAATGCAACACATTGGACTGCCACTTTTTTCCTGGTATAGAGAAGAACTATACTGAATACTACTACCATTTCATCTCAGCACATAGCTTGGAGGTTGACTGATTGATTGTTGCTAATGTTCATCTTAGTCTTGTGAACCTGTCTCTGCTATTATATGACTTTGGTTTAATCTTACTAATAAATCCATACTTTTAATTTTAGAAAGCTCACCACTGATCTTACAAAGTCAGATTTCACATTCCCTGGAACCTGAATGTTTAGATGAAAAGAAAGTCCTGTCTGTGTATTGAAGCTCATCAGGACACAGACATTGGGCTAGATTATGTCATACAGTATTTCAGTAAAAGCTAAACATGGATTTTGTTGCACAATATATTTTCCAGGAGAATTTCAGATGACACGTTATGACCTTTCTCCCAGGTGTAAAAAAGGACAGGATCAGTTCCCTGTGTCCCTGCCAAAAAGAAGTTAAATGCCACCAGCTGGAACCTCCCTCAGGAGTCTGGGAAAATACACCATGTCACCCTGCGCACTCCAAAATGAGAAGGACTTTCCCGTGTGAGGCCATGTCTTTAGCTAAAGGAGCTGAGGAGTTAGAGTTTTGTGGAGTGGGGAAGGACAGAGAAACATATTGAGGCAATTTGGAAAAAATAAACAATTGAAAGAATGGAACATTGTCACTCCTGGGCTTTGCTCATGACCAGGCTGTCCTCTTCCTACAGCTGTCAGTATGTTGGCAGATTGCCCTTCTCCTTCCTGGGCTACTCATCACTCACAGTTTGTGAGTATCAGAGAAATCCAACTGTTTGGCACATTATCTGCTGGTTTTCCTACATGATATGTAGTTTCCTGGGACTCGATTAGCAACATAATTTGAAGCACCTCTGAGTAAGGAGCACCAGACTTCCTGTCCGAGGCTGCTGTTTTGGGGACCTCAGCCTCAACAGCTGTTGTTTTCACCCTTTGCTCTCAGTTGCTGGTCTGAGCCATATGGAGGTATGTTCCTTGTCCTGTTTCCAGTCTTCTGGCTACCTTTCACAAGAAGTTCTGCAGTGAGTCAGCTTTTGTTTAGGATTCCCTCCTTAGAGACTTGGCAGACCTCTTATCCTAAGAATACTGTACACAGCTTTCTTGTCCATCCACTGTGAACCAGGAATACAAATGTGTTCACCTCAGCTTTACAGCACAGTCTTCTTTTCCAAGGTATCATGGCCTGAAGTATTAGCTCATATGAACGCAGATGATGTATGATGCTGCAGGGATCTGCGTGTGTGTGCCAACATGTGCTGGCAGCACACCCCTTCCCTCAGAGAGAGATCTGTCTATCTGAAGTTCTCAGGACCTATACATAGCCCTTCTCCCTGTTCCCCAACAGATGTCAACAATTGGATCTTGCCTTTAGGCTTACATCTGAGGTTGAGACATTTCAAAATTAGATGAACAGGCCAAAAACACACATAAAATATAAGACAGAATTTTAACACAGCCATGCTCTCTGTTTATACGTACATGCCATGCTTTTAATATGGAAGCTGTATCTCTCTGTAGCTGAAGATCAAATCCACTTTCAGTTATCTCTTTTAGAGTTTTTTTTTAATTTTAGAGTATCTTCCCTAAAGACAGTCAAGCTAACTTTCAAACAGTCATAGTATTTTAGAAAAACATATATCTCCATGGCTTTTTGGTGGAAACTTTTCAGTATTGTGAAGTCAGAGGTTTTCTCAGAAGTTAGAACATAACACTACAAAAGGTTGACTGACTGGAAAATGAGATTTGCCAGATCGATTAAGTCATTGATTTATCTACATGGGTAGCTCACCTCCTGCAGTAGCCAGGAAAAGCACTTCGTAAGAGGGTAATGCACTAGCCCAATCAGCCGTTAGCTATTTATGTTGGCTTTTTTGGCAAGCTGTCTATCAGAGAGAAATATACACATTTCTTACCCAACCTCATCAGATGCTAGTCTTTTTCCTGAGGCAAAAGGCTGGATGTTTTATTCTCCAGCAAAAAGAACTTCTTTAGAGATCTAACTTGAAGTAGTCTGAAAATAGTTTTGAATGGATCTGGGAAAGGATCCTGTCCAAAATTGCAATCTTCCTTTTCCCCACAATTGTGCTGTTCTGCAGATCGAAGCAGACTTGTGCCTACATGTCAAATGGAATAAATCACTCTTCTTGTATGAGCTTAACTTGACCTAAGTCTGGTTTAGGTACATGCTGACCGTATGCTTTTCTCTGCCTGAGAGAAGTGCAGGACCTAGGAACTAAGTAAACCCATGGACATACCATCCCTTACTCATCAGAGTTGAATATTCCGAGCAGCTGGCGAAGGTTATTCCTGTTCAGTGAAAAAAAGGAGAATACTACAGAAACTGTGTATTAGAAGAATGTCTTTTAGGGGATGTTTGTTAGTTTTCAGGATGATAAACCACTCACAACTCAGCTCTCAGTTAAGGGTTTAATGTACCCTAAATGTACATCAGCAATTAAGAGATATAAAAAGGTAGCCTAGATCATGCATCCCTTGGCGAAAAAAAAAAAAGAAACCAAAACCAACCAAACACACACACACACGATAGTAACTTTTCTTCTGAAAGTACTGAGTAAAAACATGGAAGATGGAAACTACAGAAATGGGCAAGATTGGGAGACACATTTTCTCTTTTTAAAAGAAAAAGGTTCCTTGTACTGTTTTATTCTTTCTTCAGTGATCTATAGTCCTTTATAAGAACTTGCTAGATTTACGTGCTATTGAGTGTGATATTGAAAATGATTCATGTTTTTATTGCTTATTGTATTACTCCTATCTCGTGTAGCCTATCTTAAGCACACAGCATGCTGTTCAGAAATCTACACTTCATATTCTTTTTCCAAGGGTTATAAGTTCAGCATCTACCATACAAGTTTATTTCCCGTCTTTAGCTTTTTGGGTGCGCTATAATTGGTCTACTGTGGGTTTTTTTAACTTATTAATTTCTACCACATTCCCACAAAGTTTGCCTCCAGAAACCATGGCCTTTTTCTATTTTCAAATTAAGAGTGACCATGTTTGGACTTCAGGTAGGTATGCAAGACAAACACAATAAGTAACTATAGAATTAATGAATCATAGACTCATAAAATAATTCAGGTTGGAAGAGATCTCCAGAGGTCATCCAGTCCAATCCAGACTCAAAGTAGACCATGCTGTTTAGGACTGTGTCCTGTCCAGTCCTGAACACCTGCAAGCATGAAGGTTTCACAACCCATCTAGACAACTTCTTCAAGTACTTGATCACTCTTACAAAAGTTACAAAAAGCCCATCTGAATATTGAATCAGAATTTCACATGTTCCAACTTGTGCTCATTGCCTTTTGTCATGTTGCAGCGCACCTCTGAGTGCAAGGGTCTATCTCCCCTGTATTATCCAGTCCTCCAGTTGTAGGCAGCAATAAGGTGTCCCTTCTATTTCCAGTCTGCAGGCTAAACAAACCCACATCTTAGCCTATCCTTGTATGATGTGTGATCCTCCACTGGACTCCCTTCAATGTGCCAATGGATTTATTGTATGTACTCATGAAAAAGGAAACTTTTTTTTTCAAATAGAATGGAATTTCTGGTTTGCTCTGGACGATTGGGAGAGGGGACATCAGGGAGAAAGATCTTAGTGTTTACAGCCTTAGTGGAAGTCTCTCTGACAGAGTACCAGATGACATCAGTGTTGGGTCCAAGCTTCAAGACCTATGTTTTAATTTGTCCTAAGCAGACAATAGCATCGCTTTGTTGTTGTTTGGGTTTGGGTTTGGGTTTGGGTTTTTTTGTTTGTTTGTTTGTTTTTTCCCCCCTAATGCAGTCTATTTCCATAGTTAGAATTTCATGACTTGATTCCTACAAGCAAAAGATACCGGCCTCTGAAAGAACCAAAAAGCGTTCATACACCAATCAATTTCTGCCATAACAGCATGGGAATCAAATCCTATGGATGCTTGGAATTGCTAGTTAATTATTAAAGTCTATATGACAGCTGAAACACATTCCACACAGACCTTTAAAAGTACCTAAAAACATATCGAATAGGATGCATTTAAAAAAAAAAAAAAGACCCTTTATCCTTTTATTTAACAATGTGAGAAATAGACAAAATAGTATATGCTCTGGTTTCCACATTTCTCTAAACATTGTTTAAATTTATGGGTGTTTAGGATCTGTGGGATCTACTGGCACATTTATCATCCTTTCACAATGCTTAGAATATCTTACATTTCACAGAATCTCTGCTGCTTGACTGTTTGTCTCACTGTTAACCTAAGCCTTCTATACACACTGTGTACATCATAATTATGAAGCATTTAAATTTTACTTAACATTTTACTTTGTTCCAGCTTATGAAACTTTTAATCCACAAACTCTAGTATTTCATAGGGTATTTTCTAAGTTAATTTTCAGAAAGTCAAACCATTTTCAAAGAATATAATATTCCTCAACTTAAGCACAAAATGGCATCCCCATACCAGGGTGAAGCCCTGTTCATAAGTGTTATTATTTGTGTTATTTTCCCTTTCCCTTACCCTTTTACATTCCCTTTTCTCAGAGTTCAGAAAAAAAAAAATATTGATTTTATGGCAACGAAAACCACAAAGAACCACACACCCCACACACCCCCCCAAAAAAAGCATACCGCAAACCACAAAACAAGAGAATTTTTACTTCAATTGCTTTTCTAAATAGAATGTTCATTTCCTGAGCAGATGGTAACCCACATACTCATGCCTCCTCACCTGAGGTGCAGGTAAAGCTCTTCTCCTGAGAGAGGGTATTGAGCACGGTCATCTAAATGTGGAAGAAAAGGGACAAAGAATAGAATTTACTACTGTTCAAAGGAAGAAGAAACAGAATTGGGCAAATTATGGTGTAGGAGAAATTTTGTGCCCTGAGAGGTTTGTAGAGAAGTATGCCTAGAAAAAAAAGTTTCCTGTAAACCGTCATGAAATTTTACTTGAATTTTATCTGAGTCATTCTTGATTTTACCAACATTACCTTCAGCTTAGCCTTAGAAAATCTTGTCCACAGATTTTTTCCAGTACGCATAGAATTTCTTGATGCAGAAGTTACTGATGCAGAATTTCCATGAACCTGGATACATATGCATATACTAGCAGGAGTCTAAAGGGATATGACAGGTCGAGCTGATATAATTGACCATTATCAGCCCCTGCATGAAAGTCTATGAGCTCTTCAAGCTGAATCTCTTACTGTGACCAAAGGTTGATCCATGTCATATTTATAACTCTTTGTGCTTTAGCTAATTGCCTCTGAGGTAACAAGAAAGAAATATTCTCCCTCTACAAGATCACAGTACTGTCATCCATTTAATAGCTACTTAAAACCTACTGGCGCTAAAGTCTAGTGGAATTGTTGACAAAGTAGGACAGGCTGTATGCAGCGAGTTCTACTTCTTACAGTAATCAGAACTGTCTTAGTGTCACTTTGGGCTTTCTCATGTCTGTTGTTGTGTATGCCTATTGTTCCATTTTTGTTCTACTCTAGCTGTTTAAAGGATGTCTTTCCATGACATGCAAATACAATATCCAGTAGAATGACACCTGGCTGGGAACTACAAGATGCTACTACAAAGCACTTAATAAAGACATCATTGACAATGACAACAACAATCACATCAAAATCAACAACAACAACCAGTTAATGCTTAAGAATGGTGTTAATGGTCATGGTATTGTTATCACTACCACTACTACGTGTCTGTACTTTGGGCAGTCTCTCAGATATCTGGAAACAAGTTTGGCGGCTCAGACCTATGCTTTGCTTGAATACGCACTTTTCCTAGTAAAATGTGAGAAGTTGGGATAGGTGATACACCAGATCTACTGTTGTTGAAAACTGTCAAGACTTACTTCCAGGTCAACAAACTGACTGCAAGTCTAACAGAATACTTTTTAAGTCTGAGATATTTTGTCCAGGATTGATGATTTTCTGTTGTGGTGATAAGATTCTTAAGGGAGAGAGTAAAAACAGAGCTAAGCCACTGGATGCCTTGCAAGTCACTTAGAAACACACCCACAGATTAGGAAATTGAACTGCCCATAAAAAGGGATGAACTAAAAGGAAATCCGCTTTGCAGAAGGGAGCTGTGTAAGGTCATCTGCTGGAAATGTCAAGGAGAAAAAGAAGATGAGTTATATGCTTAATTCCAGAACAGAATTACATGGTTCCCTCTGCTTGTGATCTGCAGCTAGAAACACTCCTACAGTTGAGCAATAAGCCTGCTCTATCTTTTTCTTTTATTATTATTCTAAAATAATAGTGATAATGCTTTTCCCTTCAGTATGTATTCAGTAGTTGGAATACTGTGGAGTGTGAGCAGACCAGGTTTTATTGTCTAATCTACAGTAACAATTTAAACCTGTGTCTATACAAATGCAGAAAGCTATGGCCTCTGTGGGAAGGCCTCTTGTTTTTGAAGAGAGGAATTCTTCATTCATCCCTGTTGAAGTGCTTCTAATGTGCAAAATAATTGCATTTTAGTGGGAATAAAGCAAGGCTGAGAGCAACCCTATAGCCTGTATTTTGACACTTCTTTGAGAGTCTCAAGTTCAAACCAGTCTTGTAACCTCCACATAAAATTTTGTCAAAAACTGAACACTCAAAATTCAGAATTATTTGAATCTGTCTTTTCTGCATTGCTGCACTGCATCATCAGTTTCTTGTAACTGTTTTGGGAGGACTAGAGTCCTCGCCTGTGATTTCCAACGAGGTACGCTAAGAAATGCTGCGCTTGCGCATTACACAAATTTGGCTTACACAGAGAGAAAGAGTGAGACAGGCCTTGAGATACTCAAGTGTTCCAGTTTGTTTAGTGATATATAGATATAGCTGTTGAAATCTAACTACTTGGACCAAGAGTCAGAGAGGTTTTTAACATCCTGAATCTGAATCACTCACCATTTCTATTACTCTCAGTTAATTAAAAGCTGGCAGGATAAATCCCTTTGGGGATCAGCTTTCTAACAGCTACAGACTTTTACAGCTTAGCTACTGGCTGAGTAAGGTCTTATAAATGCTGCTGGCACCTGGATTTTAGAAACCCTTAGGTGTTTGAAGTAAAAAGCTTAATTCAGTCTTGTTAATCTAGCTCCTTATGTCTATCTTTCATCTTTTTTCATCCTGTCAGTGCTGAAGTTTCCTCAAAGATAGATTTACCTTTGTGCTCAGTCTGTATTTGTTGGTAATAGTTAATTGGTGTTTGAGGACATACAGCTGGTACTGAGAGTTGTGCTGGTTTTGTTGACAATGATTCTTTGGGTAATACGCTTTGAAAAAAATTTTTGCTTTACTAACTATTGTACTATCATTAGTTTTCATTAATGTGGCTTTATTATCAGTCAAATTCAACTTCATTCTTTGGTTAAACTCCAAGTCTGGATACTAAAAGGATGTTTGGATATGATAGATTTAGACTTGTGTAGGATATATATTTTTTTAGCACTTCATGATATTTTGATTTAGAAATAAGCACTACACAATATCATTCAGGTACATGTTAAATGGCTTAAGAAGTAGTTTGCTGATATATTTCAAATAGTATCTGTAGATGAGCAATCATTGTCAAATAGAGATAGTCCTAGTGGAGGTACACTTGAATTAATATGTAGAACTAAGAATTTCACCTGTATGCAGTTGTAAAACTACAACTCATAAAATACATGGCTGACACACAGAGTGGCAAACTAATAAGGAAAAAACAATTATACAGAGGAATTACAGCTTTTCAAGAGGCTAGGCCTCCTCATGCTAAAGGTGGATGCAGACTATGTACTGAAGAACTAGGAATATTGGCCATGTCTACAGAGTAAGACATTGTCACCTGGAACGTAAGACTTCTAAAACACTTTGAGGTACTACAAATTAGTACCTGAATATGAACCTCCATGCAACACTGTGTCAGAAAAAGCTCAAATTTGGGCTGGGATTTGAAGAGTTACTTTATCACTGTATGATGCATTGCTGGGATTAAGGTAAGAAAACTATAAATATCTTGTTCTGTTGTAACTGCTGAGATTGACTTCGTAAATTATAGACATAGTTCTGTTGTATTTCTTCTTTTAGAAAAAAAAGATAGTGGGAAATCTGAAAGCATACAGAAAAGAGCTATTAAAATTAGCCAAGAGCTGAAGAAAAGTCCTTACAGAGAGACTTAAAGGAATCAGTCTAGCTTATAAGAAAAAAAAGAATGAAAGGTATCTTCATTATAGTTGTCTTGGGTTCAGCTACAGCAGTCATTTTTTCTCCTTCTTAGTATCTGGTGCACTGCTGTGGTTTTGACTTTCAGCCTGGGAACAACACTGATAACACCAATGTTTTTAGTTGTTGCTAAGTAATGTTTACTCTCACCAAGGACTTTCTCAGTCTCATGCTCTGCCAGGGAGGAGGGGAAGCCAGGAGGAAGCAGAGACAGGGCACCTGACCCAAACTGGCCAAAGGGGTATTCCATACCACAGCACATCATGCCCAGTATAGAAACTGGGGAGAGTTACCTGGAAGGCCCAAATCGCTGCTTGGGTCGGGCCGAGTATCGGTCAGTGGGTGGTGAGTAATTGTATCCTCTCCCCTTGCTATTTCCCTTATCATTATTATTGGTAGCAGTAGTGGTTTTGTATTATACCTTAGTTACTGGAGTGCTGTTATCTCAACCCGTGGGAGTTACATTCTTCCGATTCTCCTCTCCATTCCTCCAGGAGTGGGGGGAGCAAGAAGGGAGGGGCGTGAGCAAGCATCTGAGTGGTTCTGAGTTACAGGCTGGGCTTAAACCATGACAGTTCTTTGTGGTGGCCAATGTGGGGCACAAATGGTTGAGATAACAACAGATCTGACCAGACGGTGTCTCATCATATTTGTGATAAGCATTTATTGTTACTACTCACCACAAAGCTGATTTATTTGCTCTCAGAGTTGTTGCACTTGATCTCAGACTTTCAGCATGTCGTACTTTACTTACATCCAGTATTTGCTGTTTTAGTGTTTATCGGCTGGGGGGCCTGGGCTAAGGTTATTGTTTCACTGTACTTCATGATAATGACTTGTAATATGATAGACTCATTGATCATGAAACTGGTCTGGCTTGTGGTCCCAGCATGGTTATCACCCCTATACTTTGAGAGGTATATAATGAAAATTTTTAGCAATTGCATATCTTTTTTTTTCTCCTCAGGGGGTCAACCTACAAAGGGAGCATTCCCTTATACCCCTCACTCTCCCACCAGGCTATTTACAACAGCATTTGAGAGTTCTGAAGGTTTTGGATGGCCCTTGAATACCCTTGAGACCTATCTCCTGATTGTGGTGGGGATCAGCATGTTGGCACACATACGGAGTGTGTTTTACTCATGGCCATCCCACCCTGGGAACGCTCTATCTCGTCTGATCTCGAAAGTTAAGCTGTATCAGGTTCAAATCCTGTCTAGGGTTAGATGACAATATAGGAGGAACATGACGAGATTTTCCCCAAGGCTGAACAGTCATGAGTGGTGGGG
>NW_009939458.1:699-1419 GCF_000696875.1 Nestor notabilis | reverse complement strand
CCAGCAGCTACTCAAACCCCAATAGCAACAGACAACGCAGCTGTTGGTGTTACTCAACCCCAAGCACAGCAGCTGCACCAACCCTGGCCACAGACACTGCAGCCACTCCAACCCTAGTGGCAGACACTGCAGCCACTCCAGCCACAGTGATAGACACTGCAGCTAAACCAAATGGCCAATTTGTGACAATATCGGTTGCCCCTATAAGCAAGGGGAAAAGCAAACGAGGCATAAAAAGCAACCCATGAAGTGAAGAAAGATGAAGTTGCAATGCACTTACTACAGGGGACAGCATCCGAATAAGAGTTTACTACTATGTGGGTCAGAGGAAGAGGAAGAAGAAGAGGTGACTTCTCGACCCCGGACCTCAACTGAGCTGCAGAATATGCGAAGAGACTTCACGTGTCTTCCAAGGGAGCACATCATCACCTGCTTGCTCCAGTGCTGGGACAATGGGGCCGATGGTCACAAACTAGAAGGTAGGGAAGCCAAGCAGCTGGGATCACTTGCTAGAGAAGGAGGAACTGACAAAGCGATTACAAGAGAGAAGCGAGCCCTCAGCCTTTGGAGGCAGCTCTTGGCAGCTGTGAAGGAAAGATTTCCCTTATAAGGATGATGTTAAGAGTCGCTCAGCCAACTGGACCACAATAGAGAGAGGCATCCAGTCCCTGAGGGAATCAGCCATTGTAGAGATGATCTATCATAGGCTGGATGTTCGGA
>NW_009939458.1:0-684 GCF_000696875.1 Nestor notabilis | reverse complement strand
TATTCGACCCATGTAGCTGAAACGTACACAGAGTGCACCATCATCATATGCCCACTCATTGGCATCAATGACCTGGAATGACTGCACCACCAACAGAGGATGAACTGATTTGCCAGCTCCAAGAATTTGAAGTCAATCTCACCCCTTCCATCATTTCAGCTGTGGAAAAACTATCCAAGGAGTTCAAACAATTGAGAGACGATTTATCCGATTTATCCAGCTCCCCATGTGTACCAATGCATGTCTCAACTATTAACAGAAGGCACCCTACTGCTTGAGATAGAAAATATAGGAGGTACACACCACGGGGCATGCTATGGTTTTACCTGAGGGATCATGGAGAAAACATGAGAAAGTGGGATGGAAAACCCACCGCAGTTCTGGAGCAACAGGTGTGTGAACTGAAGAGGAGAACAACGGTCAAGGATGATCCTCCCATGAAAGCTGTTGCTCCAGTCTCTGGTGAGCAGTCGGATCCATCTTCCTCTCCCAGATGGAGTGGAAGAGCTGATTTTACTCCAGCTTCTGTGATAAGGAATACTAAACCCTTTTTACAAGACATTAAGTGGACAATCTTGTGATCACTATTAGAGGGCCCCTGCCTCCAGCCAGGTGGAGGAGAGGGACAATCAGGTTTATTGGACTGTGTGGATCAGATGGCCTGGCACATCAGTTCCACAGAAG
>NW_009939457.1:43206-85902 GCF_000696875.1 Nestor notabilis | reverse complement strand
CAGGCAGGGCCGCGGTGAGCTGCCCTCACAGCCCCTGCCCTGGATGCAGCTCACCGCTGCCGGTGCCGAGCCGCCCGGGAAGGGCACTGCGTGAGGAGCGGTCCATCAGCCTAACGGCTCCACCTGGTCCTCTCGGGTTTTTGCAGCATGTGCAGTCAGTCTCTGCTGCACCAGCACCGGTGAACTGCAGGGTTGACAAAGCAGGCATCACAGGTGGTGTTTGGAAGGAGGGCGCAGGAGCGTTAGGACGTGGTGGACTGAAGAACAGTGCCATGCAGTCTGTGAGAAGATCAGTCTGGGCGAGAAGGTGGCAGAGGATGTCAGAGGCAGCCGTGGGCCATGAGGGCTGTGCCCCCTCACAGCCTGTGCCCATGTCTGCCTTCAGATCCAGGGACCGCTGCCTCAATGCTTGTATGGAGAGGCAGTCTTAGGAACATCACACACACTGTGAAGCCAGGTTTCCATGCCTATTTTAGTTTAGATCTTACCACTTTCCCTAATCCAGATAGTGCCAGTAATTACTGTAAGCATTGTTTGAATAACAATTACAAGGATAGCCTTGTGCAGTTATCCCTGCAGTTACTCTGACAACATCCCAAAATTTTCAGCTTCTTGAAAACGATAGTCAAAACCTAAACGTAAACACAGTCCAAGAATGTCAACACCAATTACTATAGCTGAGATGTCAGCACGCATAAATCAGCATGTCTGTTGGGACCGATGGAGGGGAGCAGAGTTACTCCAGCTAAGGATCTGGACTTAAATGTTCATGTTTTATGTACAATTTAGGAACAATTTACAAGCTATACTAAGTGGAAGAAGACTTAGAGACATTTTCATTATGACATGCATCAGTATTCTTTTTTTTCCTCTTTGTCCTATTTTTTCTTTTTCTTTTTTTTTTTTTTTTGAACTTGGAATATTAATAGATTAAGCTATGCTGAAACATTTCTCTGTCAGCTTTGTGTTGCATGCAGACTCGCAGCAGCAACGATTTAGAGTAATAGCACTTACATGCAAGATCAAATAAAATGCAAGCATTTGGTGGTGAACAGTAATGAGAACAAAGAAAAAGCCAACTTATTTTGCAAAGTTTATTGATGTGCTGAGGGAGCTGGTATGACAAAACAATTTCTTTGCAATACCCCACATAAAGCAAGGACCTCCTGGGATTTCTGCAGCCGTTTCAATGTCTACTACCGTTTCTGAGCAGTTTGCCACTTTCTGAAGGTTGCCATCATCAGTTTCTTAAAATGTGCAAACCACTAAGTACAGCATCGGTGTCTTAGCTGGGTCACAAGAGACAAGAACCTGCCCATTACCCAAGAAGATTCTGATATATAGTGCGAGATTCAACATGTCCATAACTCTTCTTCCTGCTCAGATGCCCTGACCCTCACTGACACATGTACACCAATCGTGCTTCTGAAAGGAGTCAGAAATCTGTCTGAATGAGGTTCAGAGAGCTGGATCCTGCAGTGTTTTGTAGAATTATTCATAGTATTTTAAAGAAATAGAGCCGACACTGTGAATTCCTACAATTTGTGCCATGCTCTGTAGCTGACAGCACTACAGCTGCAGTTACTTCCCCTTTTACTGCGTATATAAATCTAACCAAATAAGAGCATTATTCAGAGCTGCAAGCACCGCACACAATAAAGTGTAAAAACCAGGGAATTAAATGTGGTATTTGGGTCAATATAACATTGGGTACATTCATTCTGATGTTATCTAGTCAGGAATAGGTAGATTTTGGACTTAACCCTGCATTCCTCTGGTACTGAAAATGTCCACTGACTCCCATGAACATTTTCAATGTAAAACACATGGAGGCTCAAAGCCCTTAGATGGAGCTAATTTCATTTCTCTTACTCTAATATTAAAGGAATATATTCTTTCTTACACAAAACCTGCACTGAGCAGCTTGATTGAAGCTGAGCACTGACTGCAGCTCAATCCACATTTCCAGTAGTGAGCTCCTAAACTTCTTACTTTTCAATTTAAACTTCTCAGTATCACAAAGCATAGATATAAAAAGAGACACCACCAACAAAGATTCAACAGTGGCACTAAACCATTCCTTCTAATTTCATGCGGCTCCTCCATGTTTAAAACCTACATTTGTATGCACATGTGAGTGTTTAAGGTGGCTTTTTAATTTCCTTCAGATGCAGGACTTGCAAGTGCAACACGGAAGTAGTGATCTTAATGGTCTGATTTAGTCCTTTCCTACTACGGGTAACCACAGTAGATTTGCTGTGATTGCTAACGGTTGCAGATACTCCAGAGAAGAACAGCAGCAGAGCTCCTTCTTCTCCACTGGGTAGCTGTGTTAGCTGCAAAGGTTCCCTGAAAGTGTCTGTTTCAGCATGTGTCATTTGAACAGACCATGTTTGAAAATCTGGCTTTACACGGTGTTATACAATAAGTGCTGCTCTTACCTGAGAAGCAACCAGAGTTCAGTTTTCTGAAGTGTTTTGCCGTGGCTGGTATCACCCAGCACATCAGTATCTCAGAACACTTTAATCCCCTTCTTTCTGTCTTTTATTTAAGCTCTTTAGCTCATGGTTCCTGGGCCACTTCTAGCCTATAAAAGATAACCATGGGGTCCACTTCACCCTGCCGGTGGCTGGGCACAGAGCTGGCTGCTCTCCTCAGTTCTCATTGGGTCCTCGGATTTTCATTTTGCTAATGATGCAGTGAAGCATCAAGAATATAAGCAATTCCAAGCTGTTCCTTACACAATGCACTGCACTGCTGTCTTCCTGGAAATACTTTCCTCTTACTTAAAATATCACATCTGAGGAGGAGGGAGCAGGCTCACCTGCTGTTGTGGTTTAAGCCCAGCTGGGAACTCAGAACCACACAGCCACTCACTCACTCCCCCTTCTTCTTCCTCCCCCTGCTCCCGGAGGGATGGGGAGTGAGTGAGCGGTTCCGTGGTTCTGAGTTACCACCTGGGCTTACCCAGTAAGGGTAAGTTACTCAGGTAACTTACCTGAGCTACCCTGGACACCTGCATAACACAAGTCCATGTCAGAAGAGGGAAAAAGGTCAGAGCTGCACATGAAGCATTGCAGGGCTTCAATGGTGCAGGCCACCTGCAACTGGAACAAAACCAGCAGCTGCAAGAGGGCTCCAAAATATTCCACTGAGTCCTCCAAAGTTTTAATAACAAAGGCGATTTAGTCTGATTTTGCTACTCATTTGCAGAAGTCCTTGCATTTCAGCAGTAGATGAAGACAATGAATTCAAGAAAATAAAAGAATTTTCAAATGCCACCTTTTTAAAAGCAAAGTTTTTCTAAACTCCAATGCTACTCACACATCCTCCTACTGGATGGGGATCCTATGAAAACATTCAGTTGGAAACATGTTTCCATTCACCTTTAGTTAAGCATCACCAAGCACAGTAATTATATGTAGGCAAATTTAGGATGAAAAGCAGATGGATATTCCTAGTGGAGCCTTGCATGTTAATACAACATCAGATGGACATACAGTTCCCCTGGCTGCCAGCCCTTCAGACAACAAATTGCTTATATTCTTGCCCTGTGGGACAAGGATGAAGAAAACATGGGCATGTATGGAGATCTTGTATTTGGGTTTGACCCTCTTAGTAACAAATGGGCAATTTGTGAAAGCAACAGTACATTAGTGCTACATGGCTCTTAATAAGGAGTCATGCATTATTATACGTAGGTGCATTAACATAGTAATTAATCATCCTCTCCTGGCTCCTTTTTAACATTCATCGCAGATACCCTATCCAGGGAACAGTATTCCCTCTAGGTAATGTTCTTCTGGTTTACATATCATATATCTTCAGAAAAAAATTCAGGGCATGATTATGCACTAGAAAAAGAAACACATAAATTCCAGGTTGTCAGAGAAACTTGCTTTTAAAGGAAAAAAATAATCCTGCAATTTCTTAGGCAATATCCAATTAAAATAAGATACATTTACAAGAGGATGACTGCTTCTGTGTATCAGCAGCAGGATGGACAGTCCTGAGTTATTTAGGGAGATACTGCTTCTTTGCGTTCACTATTCCTCAATATGATCTAGCTTAGAATGTCTCACTATGTAATTAATAGGTAAGCAAAATTTCTATGTGATTTGATAGTGATTTTGAGTGACTTGTAACATTAGTACTTGTCCCAACTATAAGAAAGTACAAGTTAAATTTAGCAAAGCATAAGTTTTCAATTATTCAAAACAATATGCATACAGAGAAATGAAAGTAAAACATGTACTCTATCTGTGATTCCATTATCCTCTCTCCATAAAGGGAAGTGGCTCAATGGAGGATAAAAGCAAATATTAGACTGATTCTATTCTTGATCTTAGCCAAAAGACTGCTATATCTAGTGCCAAGAAATTGAATTGAGGTTCACAGAAATCCTAAAAGTCAGATAGAAAAGGCTTAAAAGGACAAGTAGCTCACCTCCAGGGGACCTGTACTTTTTCTTGCCAACACGAACTTCAGGAAGAAATACGAATTTATTTAACCCAGTAGTTCAAGACAGTCCCTTACTATGCATTACATTGTAGAAGTAATGTAAATGTGCATATAACATTTCAGCTTGCTATCATTATGAACGAAGAAAACGTAGAATTTTCTCTGCTCTAAGTATCTTTTAGTTCAAAAATCTAAATTATGATACCTGATACATAAGATAAAGCAGGTAATTTAGAGCACAGCTATTCCAGAATAACTACCCCCAAGGTCACCAATCGCTATAACAAAACCAAAACCTCTGTAGATCTAAACAACTCCTCACAGTCAGCATTCAGACCAGAATACTCCACTAAGAATTACCAAATTCAAGACGAGACAAAAAGAACAGTGCTAACCACTAAGTGACTCTAAGCCCCTGGGTACAGGAATTGACTTTCTGTCCTGTACAGTCATGAGTACACTGGTGACAATGAGCAGACAAATAATTTAACACAAGCTTAATGTAGGTCTTAGAGTTTATTAAGAGTGCATAGAACAGCATCATTTCACTGACCAAGAGCTGTATTCTTCGGGGGACATGCTGTTTAGTACGGAAAATGCTAAGTAATGTAATAAGGAAAATTACCAGAAGAAATAACCCAAAATAAACAAAATACATTATTATAGCGAACATATAGAAGTTGTTAAATATGATTTTACATATATTTGTATATATGTAAAATATATTGAACATATATATGTATTTTTTTGTGTAATAAATATGTACATAATCTTTTTTCAGACTACCTTTTGAGCTCAGATTCCCATCTCCTCTGCGTCTTTCCTAAGGATATGAACTACCATTAATCTTGACAAGTTTGCATGAACTAGAATATTGAACTCTATGCAAAAGACAAGACATCCGTCTTTTGGGCAAGCTGTCTTCAAATTTCATTTTTATAGTCAAAACTTGACTTTTCAATTTGAAGTATTGTTTCATTCTGTTGGCAGACTAAGGAAGATAGACAGGTGCAACTGTGTAAAGCAAAAGCCTGAAACTATTGTTGCATCTTAATAACATAAAGCCTGCAAAAAAAAAAAAAAAAAAAATAAATTCACTGATTCCATTGTCCTTGCCCTTATGCCCTCAAATGGGAACATCATTTATTTCAGAGACTTCATGTTTTACTTCTGTCATGTCTTTGTTGTGAAGCTCTATTGATTTTTTGCACCTTCTCTATATGATGTTAACCAGCTTTTGGAATAACATGTAACAATTTAGGGCAGTAAGTGAAAAAACACATCCAGCTGAAATTACAGGGGGTGGGGAGGATGTTCAGTAGAGAGACTATAATTACCCAAGACACAAGTTGGCTTGTATACTGGAGCTTACAAAATCATCTTTTGGGGGAAAAAAAAAATTAAGAAAATAAAAGCACTGTGACTTTTATGCCTGGATCTGTGTGCAACTTTAAGCTTGTCACTATTTCCAGGTTATATTGACTGTATTTTTTTTCTTTGTGTACTTTGAAGTTTGCTGTTGGACTACACAAACAGCTTCCAAGGTGTCTGAATATTCTTTTACTTCAGTAAAAAATAATAATTCAGGCAAGCCTGAATTACTGGGACATAACACAATGTTTAAGTGATATCTTGGAGCAGGGTCACAGCAATACCTGGAGAGTCAGTATGGCAAGACTATCTCTACTTTACAGAGCGAGGTCTATTCAAGAGAGTGAAATTTGTCACTGTGCAGCCTAGCAAAATATCTTAAGTATCCCTGCCACCAGAACCAAGTAATATAATTGGAGTAGATAGCACATGTGTCTTCTCCTTGTGCACTTGGAATCACATAGTACAAACCCCAACGAGTGGATGAGCACCCTCAGGAAGAATGTGTCTATGCAGTCTCCTTAAATATCTAAGCATAGAGGTTATTCTGTGATCACTAGGCAATATGGTTAAAATTACGATGAAGATGTTTGTTATTGCCCTTCCCCTTTTCTTCCCTGACTCATTTGAGGTTATGGACTCATCTTGACGGAGTACATTAAAATAAAAGGGTATATAACTCAGCAATCAGTCCTGGGAGCACTTTCCTTCCTGGATTCTGAATTTGAAATATCTGCTGTGCAAGCAGATGTTTATAGAGAGCTGCAAGGAGGAGTTAATGTCCATATGCACTCCAAAAAGATTATGTAGTTGCATGTAAAAAATGAATTTGCAGAGCTCTAGAGAGCTTAAGTATATTACTTCTAGTAAAAATAAACCTCATAGAGCAGAGGACCCGAGGCCAGCACATATATTTGTGCTAAGAATTTCACTTTAACTGCACACCAGCTCTGCCTGTGATGTCATAAGGAACATTCATGGATTTCTTCTAGGACTGAGGTCAAATGCTTCCATAAGGTATTTATTAAAATAATTATTAAAATAATTTATCAATTTAGTTGAGGCAGAATCTAGAATTAGCCTCTTGGAGAGTGAAAGTATAATTATCTTAACCCAGTCTAACCCATTCCCGATTCCTCAGAATCCTGGAACTCAAAATTCAAAGGAAGACAAAGATGGGGCACTTTCCCTCAGCTTGAGGACCAGACATACTCTGTTGACTGTTGAGTTATAAAGAATAATAGCATATTTTGGTCCACAGGGAGCAGATGCTTGTCCTAGGAAACTTAGAAACAGAATGAAAGCTCTGTGCACTGTTTGACAGTGTTCCTTGAACATGAGCTGATTCATTTCTCATTTATTTGAAGAGAAATTTGAAGGAAGATGATAGAAGTTAATGGAGTTTCATTATGGCAAAGCAATGTAAATGAATCCTCCTTGTTTTAACATCTGTGAACACAGTCTTCCTTGCAAACAAAATGGATGAGATTCTGCTCAAGTTTTAACGCTGTTTGACATCTGTGCATATACTGCCAGGGATATTGAGAATCATTTACATTAACAGCAAATATTATTTTTGCTCTGAAGAAGGGAACATATTCTTATTGATATTCAGCAGTGGTGCATTGTTGCAACCAAGATACAATTTAATCACTTGTCTGACTGGATTACATTACTCTATGCATTTTGTAGTTTCATCTGTGAAAAATCGAACTTTGGTTCTACTGTTGTCATTTCCCATAATTCTTTAAAAACAGTCTGTGGCAAAAGGAGAAAAAATGGCTCCAATAGAAACTGCTTCTGGGGACAGCATTTGAAAGGACATTATTTAGAGTTAACGAATTAGACTAAGAAGCTTGTCATATTCTTTACATGAGCTGTGAGTCAGACTTTGTATACAAGTATTTGCGTACTTTGTAAAGGCCACAACTTCCTTTGTTCCCTGGGAACCCTGTGTAGAAAGCATTTCTCTTCAAGAGGGATGGGACTTTGCTAAGCTGCATGACCAGTATTTCCAGTTGTTCTGAACCTTTCGGTTTGCTCAGAACCAGCAATGCACCCACTCATTGTCATCTCTAATCAGGGCTCTCTTAACTCAGCATTGCAGCCACCAGAGCAGGACAGCAGCTAATCAATTTACAGCAAAATCTAGAGCTCACCCTTGCATAGGGATGGTAGGACTGAGCCATTACTTACTTATAAAATTAGCAATTAGAACGTGAATGAAGTAAAACTGGAAAGTCCCCAAAATGGAAGGATCAGGGATGCTCTTTCAAGTGTCATTTCTTCCTCTTTACTTCCTCTGATGTAAATTTTGAAAGTCCCTTTGATGAAAAGAAGATGAAGCTCTAAAACCAGATTTAGCTTCAAAAGATGATTATAGACTTTCTCACACAAAATTGAGTTAAAGTTTTATTTCCTGGGTCTATCAAGCACAATCTGATTTTCCTTCCACCCCTTGCTTTTACGCTATCACACGGATCATGTGTTACTTTTTGCTAACTACGTTTTCCACATTACCCAAGCCAACAAGGACATTACTCTTGATAAATGACTATTTAAATTTTAACCGCCTCTGCCGCATTTTAAAGTATAAACTGTAACTGGATGTTTTATGTACATATAAGAGAAATATTTTTTCTCATAGCCACAGTAAAAAGTTATTCTTTGGAAATATAGAGAAATTGAATGCAATCCAAACAAAGCATTTTTAAAGTTAAACTCATCCATGTAAATTTTTGATGCCAAATGAGAACTAAAAATCAGAGGCTGCAAGTAGGGGATTATAATGGAAACCATTTTTCTAGTCTTGCCTGCACCTTTTGCTGCTATTTGTGAATCCCATTATCACTCATATAATAATTGTAATCATAATTGGGTTTATATCCATTTGAAAAAATTCCCTATATGATTTCATCTGATTATAATAACATGTAAATCATTACACTAAGTTGATAATATTTATACAGTTATGGAAAAATGGACTCAATTTTCTTTCTCCCCACCCTATATAATTAAAAAAGAAAAATCAGAAACCAATTTTGGCCAAGCATTCATCAGAGTATGTATTGTTAACAGGTGTTGTGTATTTCATTTCCTATGCACACTGTGTTGGAATGTAAAACTGTAATACTGCTCCTAGGAACAAGTAGCATAATTAAAATTCTTTGCGAGTTTGATTTACTGGGTATTTTCTTCCTTAAAATAACTACATTGTAAACGAGAGCCAATTTCTCAGATTTGATCTATGGGTTGTACAGCTTATACTTCAGGTTCAAAATGGTGATTTAGACAATAATGCATAACAGCTGAATAGTTATTTATAATAGTGCAGCACCTGCGGCAGATTGTCAGCTGGAAAAGCAAATCTAAATGCTTTCAAATTCTCTTGTGTATTATAATAGGAGTAGTAGTGGCCACTATAGATACAATAGTTAGGCGTGTAATGTAACTTTTGTTTCTGATTGCTTGCCATTTTCTCAATTTTATTCCTTTAAGACTGAAAATGTTCATACTTACTCTGAATCCATATGCATTTTGAAAAGTTCAGGCACAATTTAGCTTTTTGTTTACTAGGAGGGGTGCCAATGAAATTAGATATTAAATAGAACATCAAACTCTTTTCTCATAATTTCAAAGATTTTCCACATTTTCCAGACTTTTGTACATGAGTAATTAATGCATCTTTGGGCTTTTTTTCCATCTTGATTAATGCTGCTGAGCTCTCCAGAAAAATTTGATCTGAAAGTTTAAAACTATAAAGATATTTTTCTCACCTCAGTATATGTAGCAGGATTTTCCTATGAGCCTCTTAGCAGCAGCTCCCACTTAAAATTCTGAAATTGCACATATGCAGTTTCCTTCTACATTTAGTTCCCTCCTGGATTCAAACGAGCATTGATCATTTGTATGATGATGTGATAATTCTTCAGTGATCTGAAACACATGTTAGGAAGAAACCTAACAGATTGTTGCAACAGATCCAGGACCATACACAAACTGTCAGTGTGCTGATGTAACCTCCACCCACAACATGAAGCCTATTTAGATGCACAGCCCACCAAAAAAAGTTCAGTTTTCCACCAGAAAGAAAGACTGGTATGTGAATGTACAAGGACCATTCCCAACATGCAAGCACTCTAAACCTGTTAGAATTTTCAAGACAAGACAGACTTTTAACTTTTGTTGTGCATTAAATATCTATAAAAGTACCTATTTACCTCCTGAGTGTTACAAAAATAAGACTGGTAATGTATCAAAGCAGACCTTCAGTTGCAAAGTGCCCTTTGTCTAAGCACAGTGGTACACTTCTTTCAGAACAAGCAAAGGCATATTAGCTCCTAGTAACACTAAAAACATAAGCAGTAGTAGAATTGGTCTTCAGCTGAAAGGAAAAATAGTTTTCAAGGAGCTAATTGCTTTAGAATACAAACAATAGGAAAAGAAAAGAAAGAAATGCCTAGCCTTTAATTGAGATAGTTGTAATGGAGGCTAGAAACAATCCCCTTGCTCTGGGGTGATAGGATGATACCATTGCCAATTAGCATGAGTGCTTTGTTTTATAATATCCATCTATTCAATGTATGACCTATTTTGGTGTACAGCTACAAAATCATCTTTGGAACGCTTCCGCTGGAGCCAAGGGAGTTACTCCAGGAATTAGCTTGGCGGTGAAGTAGTTCATATGCAACAGAAATACTTACAGAAACTCAGTTGGAAAAGAGTAATAGAGAAAGATTCATTCTTGCTATAAATCTTCTTGGTGTTGTGCTAATGTTATTTATCCACTCGAGACAGGGAGGCCATTATATAACGTATGCATATTGTGTAATAGGGGGTAGTAGCTTTGTAATGTAAACTGTCCATTAGTAATGCAGAGCAACTTATTTTCATCTGCTAGATCATTACTGCAAATTTGTCTCCTGGGTTTTGACATGTTATAAATCTTGATGAAGTCAGCATTTGTTCTCTTTCTCCTTTACTTCCATTTGATTCACCCTACTTAAAATGCATATAAACACACCGTAAGAACACCGAGCTTTATGTGATTTCAACAGGACAATGTTCTGATTTCTCATAGAAATCAGCTGATACACCACCTTTCAGCTCACCAGTCTGACTGGGAGAGACTTGGCTGTTCGCCTGAGCATCCCTCACTTCACAGTGCTGGTACCACCACAAGACACAAAGGTTTTAAACTGGTTGACGCACAGCTGGAGAAACCTAAGCACAGCTGTGGCACAGAGGGCCTACAGCCATCCACTAGCCCAGTGCCAGGGAACAAAGTATAACACTCTTCCAGCATCCCCCCCATGAGGAGCAACTCGTGTCCCTCTAGAGCAGTACGTGCTTCTCAAGTGCATTGGCAGAAACACATGATGAAGCAGCTTTTGGCTGTTTGGAGGATAGATGACTCAGGGTCTGACTCACATCCGATTCAGCCTCCCATCCTTCAGTTGCGTGAGCACTTCCTGCATTGCTTTTGTAAGTACAAGAGTAAATGATTGCTAGCAGTGTATTTAGCCCTTTGCCAGCTGATGACACCAAAACAATGGTGACCACTTCTCCCAGCTTGCATAACCGACATCTTAAACAAGTTGCTATATAGGAAGTTTGTAGATACAGGTTCACATGGATGCATTTCACATGGTCACAATATTGATTTCATATACTCTCTATTTGCCAATAAAGAAAAGGTGGAATGAAAGAAGTGGTAGGCTGCTACTCATTCTGGAGCAACATCATTTTTGGTGAGAATACTTGGGATTGTTATTAACCCTTTACCACTAGTGCCCATACAATACAGAGAGACGTACTTATCAGGGCTCCTGCCTTGGCCAGCTGCTTCTCATCAGTAAGCCTGTCTCACCTTAGTGCAGAGGCATCTACATTGTTGTATCCAGCTCCCTCCCTAGAAGCGCAATTCTGTGTCAGTGGAGTAGCATTGCATTCCAATGCCAGGATTATTTGCATGCTCTATATTATTCCAATTACCTTGTAGGATTGTAACGTTGGAGGAAATAAATGGACTTACAGGGCATCTGTCCTATTCCACTTCCCACTGAAGATCTGCAAACAACCACTGAAAACTCTTCCACACTGCTATGCTTTCTCTGTAGTTTGAAGTTTCCTTTATCCAGCTGTTATTGTAGCCTCTATCACCGAATGTTCAAAGCAGGTGCATGAGAGCACAAGCTTGCTGCTGCAGTTGGCCCTTCAGCTAACTTGGTTGTATATAATCACAAGGTTCAGTGACGTCTATGCCTGGTGTCTTACCATCACCTGCAGATATCGTGGCATAATATCACTGAATATCCAAAGTTGAACCTACTGGCACCTCAAGACAGTTAGGCAACACCTGGATAACTCTGAAGTCAAGAAAACTGGAAAAACCCCCAAACCAGTCCAATACACACACAGGTTGATTATGGCAGAATGATCTCAAAAATGAAAATAAGGACTTTCATTTCCAGCTCTTAACTTCATTTCTCACTCATTTTTGTCTTCTTGTCAAGCCACTAAGAGTTTAAAAGAGTGATTTCAATTTAAAAATAGGCACCCAAGGTTTTCAAAAGCGTCAAGGCATTAATGTAACTTAGACCTCAGAGTGTTTTTAAAAAATCACTGAAGGTGTATGTCTGAACCTTTCAAGCAAACATAAATTCTTTCAAGATTTGTCTCCACTTTTCAAACTCTTGATTTCATTATGTAATAATTGAATACACTTTGTAGATAACTTCTAAGTTCACAAGGATCTACTAAGAATTATTTCATTAATATTTATCAACCACAAGTAAAGCTGTAAAGGTTTTTTCCTACAAAAAGAATTACCCTTTTAGCACTGCGCATATATATGTATGTAGGAGGTATTTACTGGATTTAATAATCGCTACTCTGTGGGAAGCCTAAAAAAATTAAGATTTAGCTGACATTCATTTATCCAAGAAATCCTGATTAATGGAATCTTGCATAAGAAATATAGAAAAGTAATGGAGTTTTGTGCTCTCTCTTGGAAGAGGCTCTGGGGGTCTGGATTTTCCCTCTTTGGACAAGCACCTCAAGGGTATTTCCACTCAGGAATTAGAAACTTCTGCTTCTTTCTTTAATGCTCATAAGCCATCTCTACTTTTCAAAGACTGCAAAATAGCTGGCAAGAGGATGTCTTTTATTTTTAAATAGTACCTAGCTCTTTAAACAGTTTGCTGACTAATAGTTACAGGTTAATAGGAGAAAAGCATTAAGCATACTTTCTGCATGCTTTTCACCCGAGATGAATTCCCAAACACTTCACAACACATGTGAATACTGCAATTTGTCAAATAAATTTAGTAACTGGTAACTCAGCTGACTTTTCTTTGTTGCAGTTAGCAGGGATTATAAAAGTTTATCTATGTATTCCACCAATGTTTGTGTGTTGTGACACATCTTAAAATTAATGTCAGGGTTCAGTCTGTGGTCCAGTTCTGTTCACACTGTATTCGAGACAGAGGCAGCAGAGCTGCCTTGTGTACATGAGAATGAGTGCCTCAAAGACTCTCCTTCCCTGCAGCAAGGATGCTGCCTTGCTCCTTATGGCAAACACATGGGCATGAAGCAGTCACTATTTTGTGCTCTTCTGGTTATCAGCACCACTCCTTTTTGGCAGGAACAAGTGATATACCGCAGCAGAACAGTCAGCAGCCATGACCAGTTGCCAAGCCTTCCATGTAGCTAACAAGAATGTAAGTTTTGGCTTCAGGCTACAGATGTTAACCCCACCCTTTTGCACTTTTGCATATTCCTCACTCCAGTAGGAAAGAAATACCTTTCCTCAGCCACATCTATTAGGGAAGGTTTGATGAATAATGACCCCATACTATCTTGTATTTACATCAAAGTGGCAGAATCATATTGACTTGTTATCCTATACCATTTGATAGTAGTCACTGCACCACTGAATCCATTATCTTACACAACCATTTTGAGCTTGACAAGCTGCCTGACAGCAAACTGACACCAGATAGTCTGAAAACCTTATTAATTTTATATATATTAAAGTAATATAAAACCATAGGTTATATTTGACTACTGTAGATAAATAGTTTGTTAGTAATAATCCATCATATTTCAAACTATTTGGCAACAGGCAGAGAAACTCTTAAAAGGTGCTGTAATTATAAGGCTGAGTAATTTCTTTTTATTTATTTTAATAGTATGTATTTTAAAGTGCCTTCTGGGAGCAAAAAGATGTTTGCAGAGATAAAGCTGTAGGGAGCAATACATTCATGCCAACACGTGTAGCTGAACCACCAATTTTGTTTTATTAATTTAGTTGCTGGATTTGTTCCTGATATCTACAGCTGTATTATCCCCTTATAGAGGTGGATGAGTGGGCGGAATGAGGTTGATTACAATTGATTTAGTAACCAAAGAGTAATTTTTTCCATTATTTGTTTAGCACATTACAAAACATGTGGCTTAATTACAGTTGCCTTGTGTTCTTTTCAGTCTGGTATTGCTTATTTTACTGAGACACTGATTTATGCAAAATATTAATTGAAATAGAAAACAGACTTACTGTGAGAGCTGACATCCATGAAAACATTAGTTACTCATATTTTGCACCATGCCTATTGGACTTCTCAGGGGAATCAGTGTTTACAATTTAATTTGGAACAACAGGCTCCCTCCTTCCAGAAACGGTGGTAATGCATGTACTGCACCCTGGAGAACGGGTCAGAACCTTACTCTTTCCAGCAGCTGCAAAGGGAAATCCTCAGAGTTCTTCAGTCAAAGTCTCAAAAATGTGCTGAGGTAGCTGTTCCATTTCAGCGTGATTGCAATAATTGTATGCAAATGTCTCATTAAAAGTAATTCAACTTTATATAGCTATAAATAAGCTACTATACTGTTGTAATGTGTTTCCAGGCCATTAAATAGTATAATAAAGATTCATGGATTCTCTCAATAGGTTAGATAATCAAAAAACCCACCATTCCCACCCCCATCAAGCAACCATACGGTGGGAGATTTTGTTTTGTTTTGTTTTCAGAGTAATCTTTATAATTAATCTGTTTGGAATAAATAATACACTAAATATAAATAGAAAATAATGTTCCATCACAGAACTCATAAGTCAGTATATCCAGGAGGAATGTTTTTATATCTCATTTCCTATCCAGGATTTTAATTCAATCCATTGAATTTCACTGTCTCTTTTTCATAAACCAAATCTAATATACAAACAACTTTATAACCAGAGCATCAGAATGCAGAATTAAATGGTTTTGCAGAAAGACACATAAAATCCCTCAAAATATTTTTAGGAGAGAATGTGAGAATCCCACTAATAGGATTCAGACATCCACTGTGAAACGATCCAAGTGTTTCCTGGGTAACAGCCTTTGCAGTTTAATATTAATGTTTTAAAAAAATACATAGCTAATGCACGTATTTTTACACTGCAGTATAGAGACAGTCCTAGAAATCAATACTAGACAGTGAGGGGAAAGCAAAAGCAAGCCACAATATCAAAGTCAGCAGAAATGGTGGAGGGAAGGATTTAGATGCCAACACCAAGATCACATGCAAGACCCTGGCAAGAATAAGAAACCTAAGAGCAAATTCAAAAGTTAATTTAAAGTTTGGCCTATGAGGAGATGGAGTCTAGATACACAATTTCTCAGGGGTGTCATTAGGCAACTCAAGTGTATGTGCACGGCAGTATGGACAGCAGGTGTGTTATTGCCACCTGTGTTCCCCTCCGCCTGGCCTAGGCTTCAGTGTGAAGATTTTCTTTTGCGTGGCACTTAAAACTAAGATGCAAAAATCAACAGATTTCCTAATGAGAATAGCAGACATTGTTGTGGGCCCATAAAGGGGTGTTAAAAATGAATACATGGTGCATTTTTGCCTTAGTTTAACCTTGAAAGATTTTCAAAGACTCAGAACAAGAGGAAATACAGCTAGACTCAGAGAGAAGGAGGCTGAAAGGAAAAGAAGAGTTAAAGTTTCAGTGACTTTTTAACTTTAGTAACAAAGGACAAGATGATATTAGGAGGTTGTGGAGGCATCAGGAGGAAAAAGGAAACACAGGCAGTGGAGGCATGGAAGATATGGTTATCCTCCTTGCCAAAGTTACCTAGAACAGGAAGTGACTGCTGAGTGCAAGGTACTATCAGATATGTAGTCACTTTTAAATGGCAACCACTGTGTGTGCTGTCTGGTTTGCTTCTGCCTCCTTTCACTCCCAAGCTGTCATGGAAACAAATCGGAGACAATGGTTTTAAATCCCAAATGCTTTCAGCGGCAGTTACAGGAGGTATAATGTACCTGATCCCTGCACTAGTGTCTGTAGATGGGCACAATGCAGATTGTAAAGTGGGGCAGTATCCTGGTAGCAGCAAAGGCAGCTGCCACAGCCCCTAACTCACCCGTTTCCACTCCAGGTCATGCCTATGGATTCCCAAGCTCTCCTCCTTCCATGCTCAGCAAATATTTTATACTCAGAAGTATATTTTCCCCACACTCCTGAGAAAGCTTTAAGCCTGTATTGGAGCATATCAGTGCTTGCCCTCTCTGTGAAGTGCTGACTGCAGCTGCAGTATTTACACAGCTCATGACTCAGTGTTTTACCCTGGAAAGGATGGAAGAAGAAGGACATAGAGTTGCAGAACTATGCAGCTGTAGTCAGCTTAGAACAGATGCCAGGCACAGGGGGACAAGCCACCAGGTCTCCAAACAAGGCATCTTCTCCTCTCTGAGGAAGTTCTAAACCAAGGAGCTAAAGCTGAGCAGTTCCCAATCCAGGCTGTCCTAATGAAGTTTGTGGGCAATGGGCAGCACTCACAAGCAGGGTCTGGTTTTGTAAAGCTTTAAATATTGTTTTCAGAAACTCGTCAGCCATTGGAGACTTTCCCCTATTAGCATCTTGCATCCTCCAAAGATTTGTAGCAGCCTATTAAATATAGTCTTAGTATGATACACCCCTAAACATGTCCTGCTCTTGGAATGGCATCACAACAGGAGGCAAGATGTGATTCAGTGATACAACATGCAGTTGTGACAATTCTCCAGAATGCAATTATACGAGAAAAAAAAAAACCAAACCCACCACAGTCACCCTCACAACCTGAACCAACAAAAGAAAAATACACCAAAAGAGAAAGAAAAATAAATAAATAACACCAGAATTAATTGCTAAATCAAGATTGCAATATAATCTGCATAAAATATTTAGGTTGTTTTTCTATTTATTCCTGAATGTACAGTGATTAAAATGCAGCCATAATACACTGTGTTGCTCTTTTTTTAATCACAAATGCAATTTTAAGCTAGTAGACAAACTCTAGGAAATTAAAGTGAATATTTATGTCCATATAAACTTCTTAATGGCAACATTCTTGCTGTGAGCACAGCAGCTGAAGAGGGTGGATTAAATTATTTTGGCCAGATCCTGTTACTATTGTTTTCATTGGCAAAATTCCCACTGACTTAATGGGAGCTGGATTAGATCCTGACTTGAACAAAGTACAATTCTCAGATGCATATATAACCACTGATATTTCATGCATACACTCTAGTTTTCAAGTCTCTTTGCCCTCTGTGAGTTTACTAATGCTCTGAAAACACTAATCAGGTAAACTATATACCAGTGATTAAAGGTGTGCAGTCTTGTGTTTCCAGGATTTGGGAAAATTTGCATTTTACTCATATTTGGACTCAGAAACCACAGCCTGAATCACATCCAGCCTCTTGAGTACAGAGCTTCAAGTCTTGGTATGTTTAGTTCCTCCTCTTGCAGGCTTTGCAGTGCACACGAATAGCATTTATTTAAAAGGCTAGGGAATTACAACACATTTGGCAGTCAGCAGATGCTGTTGGTGTATTTTCTCTCTCTCTCTTTACCATTTCCATAACTCAGGAATATTCAGAGCATGTTGGATAAGCTAGGAAGCTCTTGAGCTTGAGTCATTCTGTCTTGAATGATGATCTCATACAGAAGAGAACAAGAGGACAAAGCTATTCTCTGAGCCTCCAGAAATTTTGAGATGACACATTAATGTAGAAAGGACACTGCTTCAAAGGTCTTACATTAGAAGTAGTAATTCCATTTCCCTAGACAATTTGTTTCAGTTACTGCAGTTCTTCAGACAGTTACAACTCAGCTTCCTGTCAAATTTGGGACAGCCACTGGCTGTCACACCAGCAGTTCCACTTCAGAGGGACTTTGTCCTGGCATGTACATCTGATTTTGCCGTTCTCAGCAAGCCGCTTTGAAAGATCACTCAGTGTGTGCTCTGTAACATTCTGTATGTACCAGGGATGAAGTCTGATGCCTAACTACCTGATTTCAGATGTACATATAGTTCCAGGAAGCAGAGAACAGCCCTGGAAGAAGGCTCAGTCAGAATACCAAAGTTCAAGCTGACCTTCAAGATACTTTGTTTCTAGAAAAAAACATAAGCCTAAGAGGTTCCCGAGACCACCAGACTTAACGGGAATGAGTGACTGGGTACTCCATATGCTCTGAATCAGGCTCTGGTTTTGCATGCACAGAGGGGAGTGAGTTTTCTAAACCAGTGCTCCATCTCTGTGGAGATTTATCTGCGATTACCAGTGGCCCACTTGGTTTCAGATCGGGAGAGCAATGTTACTCTAAAATAACAGTGTAATTTCCTATGCAGAGGCTGCTTTTCTGTGTGACTCACCTATATATTGTGTTCTAAGTACGAATCGTAGATAACTGATAAATGCAAATGAATCCATTGATTTTTTTTTATTTACTTTTCTTTTTTTCTTTTTTTCTTAATTCCCCTCCTGACTGTGAAACTTTACTGGAAATAAGTTGGATCAAATCCAATTGAGAAATCTCTGCATTATATAAAGCCACAGGGTTTTCTGTTGTTGTTTCAATAGGGCTGGGGATGTGCGGGTGGTTGTCAGTGCAGTTGATTTTTTTTTTTTTTGCACTAAGTGTACAGCTGAAGCTTTATGGCAAATTTCATTATCAGCAACATAGCTAGCTTTTTTCTTTGTTTTAAATGTAATAGGAGGGAGAAAAAATACCTGTTGATGGTTATTGCTAGGTGTCACAGTAATGGGCTGTAGGTGAGAATCTAAATACAGTAATTTCAGGGTTAATACCTGGCTTCTAAAGAATAAGTACACATTTGAGAAATCCACTGCAAACTCATGTTGAAGAGAATAACCTGCTGTAGCAGGTTAACCCTATTAGCACAAGGAAGTAATTTATTTATAAGAATGGAGAAGTTACTTATGGCTGGGAACCTTTAAGAGGAACAGACTGTGAGCCACAGCAACACTGAGCCAGTTCTCAAGCACCAAGTACAAGAACAAGCCAGCTGAGAATTGTGTATTAGCTGCCTGACACTCTTAGTGCCTGGAGTCCCACAGGGAGAGAAGCCAGGGGACCCACAGCCCTGCTACAGGTCTTGGGACCATCTCTTGAATCTCCAGGAATACCTGCCAGGAAGAGGATGGTCATAGCTAAAACAGGACATGTGGCATGGATGGAATGATTAAGCTAACCCATTGATTACTCTCCTGGACAGTGCCACCTCTTCCACAGAACAAGGAAGATCTTAATTCCGAAACCTCCATATATCTATGGTTGAAGTGGTTTAGTATCTGAATCTACTTAGTCTCTGCATTGTCATTTGGTCTTAAACTATGACACCGGCATGAACTATTCAATTAGGACTGTTTTGAACTTAAGGAGTGCAGAACCAAACCTGCGCATCTAATGAAAGCTGGGGATTAACAATATTTGATACAGAAACAAAGACCTCCTAATTTCCATTGCTGGAATTTTACCATAGTTTTATCTTGTCTCAGAGTTGTTGTCCATTACAGAGAATCCAAATTAAAGTGTATGGGGGTTTTGCTATATTATTTTCTGCATGCTGCTGCTTTTCCTATTTTAAGACCGTAACACTGATTCAGAAGAAAAGAGACTATTATGCCTGGCATAATGACCAAAACTCAAAATACCTTTTCCTGGAATCCCTGGGGCAACAGGACATTTATTCCTTTGATGAAATTAAACTGACAATGTCAGCTTAATATTCTCCCATAAAGAGATCAGGATAGCTTGTATTTAACTGTATTTTGGGATTCAGCAAATGTCTACCTGTCCAAACCTCTGCTTTCTGGAAGACATATTGCTAAATCTGATTCTGTACAAGCAGAGGAATTTTATAAGGTAACTGCCAAAGTAAGAAAACATAAAAATGCAATGCTAGCTCAAATATTTACTTTATGCTTTCTGAGACATTATGTCCTGAAGTGAAAAATAAAATGTAAACTTCATAAATCTCAGAATCTATAATTAAGAACAACACCTGACAAGATTATTTTTTTCCAGCTGACAAAAACATGTCACTTTTAAAGGTAACTTCCACGGAGTGATAAAAACAAGCAAAGGGGCAAAAATTGTTCTGTCTTCACTGGTAGGAAATATGGAGGGGTTTTTGATAAGTACTTACAATGACTGCACTGTTGACTTGGCACACACATCAAAAGACTGACAGACTTGATTCATGTTTCTGTGCAATACAAACAATGACATAGAGGCCGGATCTAAGCAGCTCTCAGTAAGTAATTGAAGGTAGTGCAAACAGATTCTAAAGGACAAGCAGCACACAGTTCTGCTGTTAATAGGTAGAATTGCAAGCTAGGCACACGCGTCGCTATTTCATTGTTTTCTTCAGTTATTTAATTTTAAAAAGTCCTTTTTGCCTTGGGTCAGGGACTTTCAGAATCTAACCAGTACAGTTACTCTGTAAAAATAACTGAATTCTTGCAGCTGGTGGGGCATTTTTGCACTAACTGGTATCAGTTTACACAGGTAATCTTTCTCCTGTTGCTACAGGAGTGATGATGCCTTTGTGGATGAATACATGTTGACCCTGTACACTTAAAGACAGCAGAACTGGAACGTGGCTTGCTTGATAAGATACATCTGTGGTGGTTCTCTTTAGTCATTTGTGGGTTTGGAATACTGTTCTAAAAAATATAGTACAAGCAGTTCTGTTTTTAAATACAATATACTTTCCACTGGTACAAAGGCAAATGAATAGGGAATTACTAGCATCATAGCAAGTTACACTAGGTCAATACATAATGTTTTCATTTTCCAGATGTCTGAATTCAAGTCATTTCCTCTAAAGAACGTTAATATGTATTCCAAACTAATGATGCGTTTTCTTGTTACATCTTACAGAAAACTATGCTGGTATATCATTCATACCAAATTCAGAGGCAATACACATTTAAAATCAAGAAACTCGGGAGCGTGTATGCTGGGGGATGGGGGGGGAGGGGAAGAGGAGGATCCTCCTCTTCTATCCTATAGAAGGATACAAACTAATAGCTTTTTAAATTCAAAATTCTTTGTTTGGGTTACTATTTGTCTCCAACATGCCTGATCTTAACTTGTTTAGGTCGACTATTGTCTGCAGATACTTGGGGAAGGTGGGTGGAAAAGGGACTCTTACTTGAAACTGAAGATATTTTTAAGGTTAAGTGCACTGAATGCAACACTGATTAGGAATATAAAATTCTAACTTCCTTGAAGTTCGACATATCTTGAAAGAGGGCATTAAAGTAATTTTTAAAGTGAAAGAAGAAAGAAATCAAAGGCTTATACAAATGTTCTAAGCTGTCTTTTCACCACAGAGGGGTGAGTTTTTACTAAATGTACTAAGTATCATAGAAAAGTTTCCCTTAACTAGAAAAAGCACCCCAGGGGTGCATTTAAAAAGATGAGGTTACATATTTTGAATCTCTACTAACTTACATCATCATTTAAAAAGATAATTTAGTTTCTAATTTTTATTGAAATAAAAATTTTGTCCAGGTGTTTACTGTTCGTTTAGGAATTTTTATGCTCATTTTCAGGAAAATTAGTTTAAGCAAGCCCCTGACTTGAGAGCTCCAGCATTTTAACCTGTAAAGAATTCATTCAGATAGCCCATGCAGGAAAGAAAAGCAATAATCACATCTGGAGGCAAACAAAGCATAAATCGCTGTGCTGGAAACCAGCCAAGACAGTAGGAGATAAGTGTAAAAATATTACTGAAATGGCAGCACAAGATTCTAACCACATGCTGTTAGCAAGACAAAACAAGGTTGGACATTATTTCTATTGTCACAGATCATTGCATAGCAGAAGGAAAGAAGAGGGGGGACTTGCAAACTGGGGGTCAAATTCAGTTGTGGAATAACAGGGATCAAATTGTTTGAAAGACAATAGGAAAGTTGCACTTCTTTACATCAAACCCACACTTAACCAACAAAGATTTCAGTTGGGAAGGGTTAAGTATTCAGAAGCTGGTATTTCCAATAAATTCTTTAATATTATATTCCCAATTTAAAATTCAATCACACAAGTTTGAAGCAAATAAGGCTGGAATCATAGAGGGCACTTGAAATGCTACATACAGGTGACAGTTTAGTTAGTCATCAAAAAGCAAATATAGCTGCATGAGATGAATGCCAGAGCACTTCATTATGCAAAGATTTACAGGATGCATAAATTATCAACTAATGTTTAGATATGAGCAAGATGCTCCAGTCCAGCTCAACGATCCATTATATATCCATACATTTTTAGACTTTGCTCAGAAATAGAAGGGGTAACCTTTGCCACAAAAAGTTTTAAGAAATCTTTTTTAAATAATAATTAGGTCATCATGCAGGTAAATTCCCCAATGATAACCTTGCAATCTGCAATATCAAATGCAATCTGACACACTACCCATCATTACCCTTCATATGAAAAGAAAAAAGTCCCTATGATTGCAGGCAGACAGGAAAATGCTGACATTCTGAAAGGGATGAGATGTCAAGTACATGGCACAGAAGACAAGCAAGAAGTGATAAACTACTTCCAAACATGGGGTGACGATGTATTATAGATATTCCAAGTCTCATCCCCATGTTTGAAGCCCAGTGATATGAAGCTGAATTTTTGCTTCGAATATATTTGTAAGGTTCTAAACTATTTTAACTACAAACACTGAACAGACTGAATGGAAATCAGTAATTTAATGAGCTTTCCACTTACGGATGGAATTCTCAGAGAATTTATGGCTGACACCAGCTGTAATAAGCTGGAATTGCAACTAAGTACAGAAATTATGCTTCAAGAGAGCCATGGATTCCTATGAAAGCCAAGTGAGCCATGAACTCAAATTTATCAGAAATGGGTACCTTTGATATATTGTTTAAAAAAAAAAAAAAAAAGGAAAAGGAATTTTATGTAAGTGCCAAAAAATGATTAGGCAACATGCAATGTCTGAATGAACATGGAGACTTGAAATATAGTTGTATGAATAATATTTCTGTCATAGAGCAAATATAAGAATGTAAGACCATGTAAAGGTAGATCTATGCAAACAGTAAGTTCTGGTTGCACTTCAAGTTAACTGGGTGCAAGTCAGTTCCAGGCAGTTGCGCCAGCGTGATATCATGGCCATGAAGAGGAAGCCCACCTCTGATTTCCAGATTGGCATTTACTTAAGCATCAGCTTGGGTGTTGGGTATAGCACACACTGGACTGCCTACACTTAGCCATTTTGATAGATTGGATGACCAGCAGACAGACTCCCATATGAGTACCCCACCCTGCAAAAACCCCTAGTTACAACACGTTTCTGTGAAGGTGATAAACCTTTGTGCTTAAGATGGGAACCTCCAAGCTCAGAGAAGCAGAAAGGGCAGACTTACAGACTGCATTATACAACCAGCTGACACAATTGCCAGGCCTACAGATATGATTGATGCCTCCTGGTATCACAAAACAGACTTAAAATTCGCACAAATGGATCCAAATTGGGAGGAGATTAATTTTGTGCCATTGCTTTACGATGTAAATTACTTGGATAATACAAATTTCCTGGAAAGAGATTTTTGTTAAGAATCTGTGTACACTTTTGCTCTTTCTTGCCAGGGCCGATAATCTGTTTGGAAATTATTCTGTCTGTAAAGCAAGAAAGCACTACTGTGTGATAGCTTTCAGCTTGGTGACCCCCTTGATCTTAATACCACACTTTGAACAACAGCGCACAACTCAAAAAGTGAATAGATTTTCTTTTTCCTCAGCATATAAAGCAGAGCTTGATACCCAAGGGCTAATGGTCACTGTAAAGCAGATCCCCTTATGCTATAAATTCCGTAAATCTAGTTTCTGTAGAAGGAAACCACTGTATAACACACACTTTGGAAGAGGTCTAAGAGGAGAGATAGAAGATTGAGAAACAAATCAGAAAGCAAGGGATAAAAAAGCTTAAGAAGTTTGATGAAACAGGATGAAAGCCCGATTGATGAGACATTACTTCTATTCCTATCAGCTTAAAGAAATTTGCTGAAGCACAAAGAACATATAGTTGGCAAAGGAAGCATGCAGTTAACTGCCTGATGAGAAAGGGAGGAAGAGCATTTATCCTTTCTTCTGTTAGCCAACAGTTAGCAGTGGTAAGACTTATTTAATCTTGTGTTTTCTCTGAGAGCACATAAAATTGAATGGCCCTGCACTTGTGGGGCAATGCTAATAGTGTACTGTCGCTGCTTGGGGCAGCTAACTTTCTGCACTCATGCTGGAAAGCTAGTCACTCTAGGGTCCTTATGGTTTTCCAATAAGTGGGAGAGAAGACACAATAAATTACTCTGAACTGGCATACTTGTGTGTTCCTGATCTGTTTTAGCAACACAAAATATCTGTGTAAAGAATGCCATGCAAATTCTCCTCTAAATATCAACCTTCTCCCAATCATTTTCATTCCTGCCCTCTTTCTCTGAAATGCATCAGTGCTAAGAGCATATTCTTTTTTGCATCACACAGAACCAAAACACTGTGTTAAAACATTTTCATTACCAACAGCCTCTTAAAAGATTATTTTGGAAAGCCATTCTGATCTTCCTATATTTTCCCCTTCCTAATTCTTTCATATTCCTCTTTCCCTACCACAGCATTACAAATCTGCTCACACTCAAGTCTAGTTCTTTGTCTTGCAGCCAGTGTTGGTCTGTGACGTAGAGGATAAGGAATCATTCACCAGAACACAGTGGCCTCCACTCATACACTTTAGAGCAAGTTAAGTCCTCCCTTAGCAGACTGTCACAGTTTAGAGCGCAAAATAAAAACTGTGTATAAAATGGAAGAATTGTTTAGAAGAATCATATGGAAGCCTGGCTGGGAAGCATGTTTTCTTTCTTGCAGGCTTTATTTACTTGTTTATTTTTAACTCAGCTGGGGATGAATCTCATACACATGAGGAGCTCCCCACACCAGGGGAAAGCAAAGCAGATATTAGCATCGTTTCTATAAGTGCTGATAGTATCAGGAAGCTGGTATGGCTGTTTTCTAGCCCAAGCAGCACACCCAAAACCTGACTGATGGCTCTACCATGGGCCTGCGCACCTCCAGCCTGGAGGCATGAGCGTGTTGGGCTGCAGAGTTTGGAGAGCACTCTAGAGCTAGGGATCTGGGTATGTCTCAAAGCCAGGCAATCCTAGTTTCGGGAACACCCACTATCCATCAGCAGAAATTATTGCTGAGGAGCCTTCAACAAGACAAGGAGCACAGCAGATTCATCTTCCTTCTGCCCCTATTTTCCCCTCAAATATCCCCAAGCATAGCTAAGCACCAATTTTCTCTTACCAAGATACTGTAAAACAGGAGGAATCTGTGCCTACCCTTTTCTCTGCTTTGTATGCCTAGAATAGTCCTCTGGGTATTTCACTTGGTGGAATAGCTGACCATGCTGCCAATATGTGAGTATCATCATCAATCACAAAAAGTAAACCTGGTTACAAATTCAGCTACATGTGATGATAATGCCAAACGAATTAGATTCTTGATAGAAATTTGCCATATTCTATCACCTTGCTTTGAATACTTGATTCTGATTTTATGCCAGTTTTGCACTGGCACTACTAGTTTGACTTTAGTGGAGCTAATGCTGATTTGTAGCAGCAGGCAATCAGAATAAGGCTCTTATTTTTCCTTGGCAATGTGTCCCCAGGGAAAACTTGTCCCTCTCCAGCAGCTGTTGCTTTGCTACATCTGTCTAACTTTCCTTTTTAATGTCCATTTTTTCAAGTTTTTTTATGTCAATCAGTGTGAGATAACATCATTTGGTTTTCCCTCTTGCAATCAAGTTTTAGCAATCACAGCCAGATGTTGTTTTCATTACAACCCCAACCCCTTTTCAATAAAGTTTCAATGTTTAACTATCAAAAGCACTCTTTCCTTTCAGTTGCCAGATCTTAATGCTTTTATTATCCATTTCACCCTGACATCCTGAGTACAAACATGGCATGTTTGATCGCCCCTGAATGTTTGCCTTTGTGTTATTTTCACTTTCTTTTCCTGTTTCTTCTGCAGAGTGTACTTTATCCTCAAATCAGGTCAGTCCAAAATACTACAATGCATTTCTCTGTCTAAAGATATTTAGAGATCATTAGTGAGCAGGTGGGGGAGGGTAGGTGGAGGCAGATGAAAATTTATTGATTTCAAGATCTGAACTTTAAAGAACTGCTTGATCCTTTTCTTTCAAAATTCTGCAGATATTGAGGAGAGATATAGTTGATATATTCAGTATTATACTCTGTGTCTATAGGGATAAGTTCCTTCACAACCCAACCTGCGTTTGATTTTTGCTATAAAATACAGACAGCTCGGCATCTAAAGAAATGTTTCTATACAGGATGAAAATATAAAATACTTTAAACAAAATCACCACCCCCACATTGAATATTGCTCAGGGGCTCTTATGTGGCTACACAGATGTGATAACAAGAGGTTATAATCTTACTCATAGAGGAAAGAAAGAACAGAAAGTTAAATTCCTCCGAAGAATGAGGGGTTTCACACATACAGCCAAGATGTGAGGGCTTCAAGTAAGCCTAGAGCAGGCATCATGAACAAGTAAGCAGAATAAAATTTATCTGAAGGATTCCATGAGCTATGTAATCATTTCTGCCTTGAGTGCAGGCCAGGTTTGTTCTCACCAGTTCTGAAGCAAGGAAAGAAGGAGCCAGGGCCAAACCTTTACCATTGTGTGTTTGCCAGCTCATAGCAATTGAACACAGACTACAGTTCACTGAAGGAGCTGCCTAGCTTTCAGAAATGTAGGTTAGTGTAATGTGTGTCAGATATAAGAAAAGCATCTCAGAGCTCATCCTGTATTCAGTTTGATTGCAGGATTAATTCCCAAATGGTACAGATCATGAGCAGATCTTCATCATATAATATTTCCTCTCTGCAGAACACAAGGGTTCTTATTTAGGCTCCAATCTTCCAATCCAATCGGTGGCAGTTCTTATGTCCAAGAAGATAGGCACCTAGTTCCAATGAATTAATGATACATTAATGATCCTTACATCCATATAAATAAGATTGAAGAACTGGACTTTTCCTGAAGGAAATTTATCATCCTTAAAAATAAACTTGAAAAGGATTGAGAATTAGATTCTAATCAGCACTGGGTTTATTCTGTTGTGTTTTAAAGAATCTGACATACGAAATCAATAGGAAATGAGAACATAAAGGTATTTGTCATCATGCGCCTCGACATTACTTGCAGTGTACCAACTGCTGAAAGTACTAGAGAGTGGGGTAAAAGCTGCTAAACAAAGAGGAGGCAAGTATAGGATTACCTGGTTTATATCAAAGATTTCTGCTAATCTTTTACTGTGGAAATAAAGGACAACTTGTTAAATTAAAACTCATGAGTACATCAGTGAACATGACTGAACAGTGAAGTAAATTACTCGACTCTCCTTTTCAAAATTCCATTTTAACTTCTGCAGTTTCTTTCTAAGAGCAATGGCATTTAAAAGAATTCTTTAGGTTGCTTCTGTAATGCGATGTCCTAAATACAGAAAATTCTCTGTGTAGTTTACCAGTAGCTTGATAAAATTGATTTGATTTTTCTTTTCATTAGCAAAGGAAACAAAAACTTAAAGCCATGGTTACAGTCAGGTTGGAAAACAGAGTTTCTTTATGCACAGGAACTGCTATGAAGAGAAAATAAAAGTTGAAGAGAAAAAAAGAGGCCTAAAGAAATCAAGTATTTGTTGTTAGTACAATGGAAACAAATGTATAGCCCACTTGTAATATATTTTGGGTATATATTAGTATACTTCAGAGCTTTTGGGAAAAAAAATAGAGAAGTACTTAATTACAGCTATTTGGTGCTAAGGAGTCGCATTTTTATACAGAAAATACATAATAAAAAACATTATGACAGTATTTAACTGGTTGTGCAGTTAAATACCATCAGTCCACTGTCTACAACGGGAAACTCTAGAAAGTGATGCATCTTTCCTAGTGGATTGTTTAAAATGGTAACATATAATCATAGAACGGTTTGGGTTGGAAAAGACCTAAAGATCATCTAATTCCAACACCCCTGCCATGCCCAAGGCTCTGTCCAACCTGGCCTTGAACACTGCCAGGGATGGAGAATTTACCACTTCTTTGGGCAACCCGTTCCAGTGCCTCATCACCCTCACTGTAAAGAACTTCTTCCTTACATCTAACCTGAACTTCCCTTGTTTTAGCTTAAACATATTACCCCTTGTCCTATCACTACAATCCCTGAAGAAGCATGAAGGCTGTTGGCCAGATTCTTTGCTTTGGAAGATAAAAGGAGCTCAGTAACAATTTCAATAGCATGCGGAACACATTCCACTTGGGCTGTTTCATTTCTGCAGATGTCTCCTTGAGTGCAACACCTACACTAGCATTTTGGCTAAGAGTGACTACGACATGCACCTGGGTTCTGTGCACTTCAACATGGCCAGGACAGGATGCCTCACTCATGCTTATGGCTGCAGTTGCTAAACCACCAGGTAAGGTTTCTGATGTAGAGTCTAACTAATGGGTAGACTAAGAAAAGATATTAGAAGGAAAATACTGGCCAACAAGTGCTGCTGGGAGAGAAGAAAGAGCACAAGCTGCATTTCTTTTGCCTTAGCTCCTGTTCACTACTTGATTATAGCACTAAACCTGTTTAAACTGGAATGTTCCCAGTTTCAATCTGAGACTCAAAGGCTGGGTATTTTACAGCCCATACTGTCACCAGGCTTAGTATTCACTTTTCAAAGTAATTGTGATGAGCTGGTGGCTGTTTGTTCCACATCCCTGATGGCCTGTCATAGCTTCTCCCACTATATTAGGAAGGAAAGGAAAGATCTTCCTGGCATTTGTGAAAAATCACAGCCCCTTTATGGACAAGGGAAGGAAAAAGTGGCTTCTCAGCAACAGGTAACTGGGAAAAAATAAGCAAGGCACTTCATCTCACCCTCTTCACCACGTATTTAGCAGGGTCGAAAACTTTCTCAGCTCAGGATGCTGCTATTGTGAAAATAAAATCAATTTATGGTTATGAAGCATTCAGTCACTGCAGTGATGATAGCCATATGTTAGGTAAGTCCTTTCTGTGAGAAAGTAACTTTTGAAGTATTTTTTAAATTGCAGAGCCCAAACAACTACTGAGCTAGGAATGAAGAAACAAACTAAGATAATTTTCTCCACTATCACATTTTCAAGTGTTATAGTGAGAAAAAAAAAAGTCACTCAACTCAACCATATCTGACAAATACATATTAGTCAATCATCTCTAGAAACATTTTCCATTCCAGTATTTGCTTTCCCTTTTAAGGCCCAAACTTTGAAATTTTTTCTCAAACATAGCTTGCTCTACAGGAGAGCTGTGTTTTGCTGGGGAAAAAGATTCCAGATCCTGGGCACTGTGGTCATACGAATGAGGAATAAAGTGCAGTATAAGCATGAGTTCAAGATAAGAAATAGAGCAAGTCTTATATTCCCTTCCACTGTACGACTTGGTGTTCACTTAAGCAGGACCAGATCAAGACAGGTATTTAATGATGATATGAATTTCTAATACAGGAAGATAATCTTAAGGTTTAAGAAAATAAATGACAAGTGTGGGGTTTTTTTCCTGCTATTTCTGTATGGGTGCATTAGACTGATTAGTGAAAACTAACACCAGTTTCATTCATGCATCCGAAGATGTCCAGAATTGTCTGAAGTTTACCTGATGTCTATGTCCCTGGGTGATATATTATGTACTTTTATTTCTGATGACATTGAAGATGCAATCAGAAAAGACTTCTTGGCCAAACATCTGAGGAGAGTCAGGAACATCTGAGGAGAGTCAGGAGGGTAAGTTATCCCAGCTATGTGCAGAAATAATTTATGAAGTCTAGGAGGTTTTTTTAGTTGTGTTTTTTTTGTTGGAATGTGGCAAATGAGCTGGCTGCTAAAAACTCCCTAAAGACTAAGAGAAATCTCAGTGTTGGGGCAATCCAAGTAGAGATATGGGGCACAGAACTTGACCAAGGCAACACCAGTGCCACTCTGGTAAGTAAACCTCGTTAAGGGTAGCAATGTGTGGCATACTGCAGGGCACTGACATATTGCCTGTACTCATCCACCACAGTAGAACTCTCTTCCCAGCTCACCCTCCTGAATCTGGTGCCTGGACTACAGCACCAGGATCCAGGATGAGCCTCTACTGCTAAAAACAAGGGAGAGGAGTGAGCTCTTGTTCCTCACTTGACAATAATGCTCTCGAAGCAGTATTGCTGGGGGGGTGGAAAGTGGGAGAAGCAAGTAAGCCTGCAAGCAGAAAGGGCATCACAAAGGGCTCTTACCCTCTCCATCCTATGCAGAAGCATAAATGTGAGGCAAGGCAACAGGGATCCAGCTTTCTAAGACGAAAACCTTTGCAGATTGCTGCTGTACTTTGTCTGGAGCTCTGTTCCTCGCACTATAGAAGGAAGATAAATATGAGCTCATTTCCTATTGAGGCACACAAAAATTTAAAATAAATGTTGCCATATATGCAGAGGATTTAATTTCCTGTAACTGCATCCTAACACCCTTACCAGTGTTCACCTCACTACACCAACTCAATTTTGTTCTTGGGTAATGGAGTCAGGTCATCAATTTTACTGGATATTCTCTCAATGAGCTGTCAGATACATGCCAGGATATTTCAGGTGGTGTTACTGAGCTATTTGCTGGCCTGCCTAAGCTGCAGTGCATGAAACACAGCTTAGGATAACTAGTTCAACATGGTGCTCCCTACCCAAATATAGACTGCACTGTACCAAAAGTATTGGGGTATTTGATTAACTATCACATTTCCATGAGCTGTTTTATCTGCTACTGATGGCCTTTAGGCAAAGATCATTACAGTAACTTTAGCCTACACTCTCATCTTGCACACACACAATTTCATTCTATGCATTTGGCAGGACTTGGTAACTCTTGGCCTGTTTCACTGCCCAGAGTGGTCTGCCTGGCCTTCCACTGCAGCTCCCATTCCTCCTCACCTCCCGTTCAAAGGCACAGGACTGAAATGACCCGTAGAGTTTGGAGGGAACAAGATCTGCTGCTTGTGCAATAAAAGGCTGCAAGATAAATTGGCTACTTAGTATCCTTACCCCTGGCTCTGCTCCCTAGGTCCTGACAATGTATCGAAGTTGAAGGAGTGGGAACAGGCTTTTGCTAGGTCTTGAGATGAAATGGCAGGCCACAGACCTGAGCCACTGCTGCTCTTACCTTCTGTAATAATTCAGCTAGTTTGCACCTGCCCTGCTTCTCTCCAAAAAGCAAGGAATGCAAAGGATTGCATTTGTCCCTAAGCTATTACTTTGCTTTAATTCTTTTCCCAAAGAAAATTCGCTTCAACAGTTTAAGATGATTTTTTTTTTTTTAAAGAATAGATGATATTAGCTGCCTTCTGCAGATAGGACTTCCAAGTTTTAAAGCTCCCTGTTTTCATTCTAATACTTTGAGTAAAGGTTTCAAGAGGTTCATTCTGGTCATTTTATCTTCTTTTCTCTGAAAAGTAGTGAAGGCTACGGGGGGGGTGGGGTGGGGGGGTGAAGCAGCAAAAAACGTCCCAAAGCAGGATTTCCATTCCACTTTTCTGTGTTATATGTAGTAAAATTTCAGACTCCAGAAAAAACTAGTATGGTAGCACACATTTATCCTCTTTCAGTCTTGAGATGCAGCCTAAGCATGGAAAGATATAATTCAGTTGAAATGACTGGAACTGCACTGGTTCAAATGAAGAATGGCCTGATAGGTGGACCTGTATGGAAGCTTTTGTTAGACTTCAGCTGTTGGTAGGACAATGTCCTGGGTTCAGCTACAGCAGTCATTTTTTCTCCTTCTTAGTAGCTGGTGCAGGGCTGTGTTTTTGACTTTCAGTCTGGGAACAATGCTGATAACACCGATGGTTTTAGTTGTTGCTAAGTAATGTTTACTCTGACCAAGGACTTTCTCAGTCTCATGCTTTGCCAGAGAGGAGGGGAAGCCAGGAGGAAGCAGAGGCAGGACACCTGACCCAAACTGGCCAAAGGGGTATTCCATACCACAGCACGTCATGCCCAGTATAGAAACTGGGGGGAGTTACCCGGAAGGCCCAGATCGCTGCTCGGGTCCGGCTGGGTATCGATCGGCGGGTGGTGAGCGGTTGTGTCCTTTACCCTTGTTATTTCCCTTATCATTATTATTGGTAGCAGTAGTGGTTTGTATTATACCTTAGTTACTGGAGAGCTGTTATCTCAACTCGTGGGAGTTACATTCCTTCGATTCTCCTCCCCATCCCTCCGGGAGCGGGGGGAGGAAGGAAAAGGGGGGGGAGTGAGCGAGCGGCTGCGTGGTTCCAAGTTGCCGGCTGGGCTTAAACCACGACAGACAATAACAACCGCCCCCCAGACTAAAATAAATAAATAAATAAATAAATGTGGGGATAAATTCAGCACCTTGTCAGGGTAGGGATAGAAAATATCAGATTACTGGGTCAGGTGCTAGGATCTGCAAAGGCAGCGCAGCATGTCCAGTCCCACTTTAGCTGCATAGAAACAAAGATAAAGCATGCAAAAAATTGGCCATTCTTGCCATAAACCTATAGAGAGTTTGACTGACACTGTTTCAGCATGTGTCACTTTTTTGATTGTGGGTTGGGTGGCATTTCCCAGTTTCATCTCTGTTGCTGCCCTGATTTCTGTAGTACTGCTTATTTCTGATAATTGATTACATTTTGCATGTGTGTAAGTACATGTATGAAAGTTTATCCTTAGCAATGCTGTTTCAGTGAAGTCTGCTTTCCCACCCCAACATAAAAACATCTTATCAAAAATTGCTATAGAGAAAAAAGCAGCACATTGGAATGAAACTTTTTTTTTTTAGAGTGTCTGCTGAAAATATTTTTCTTAAATTAACATCAATTGATCCATATCATATTTCACAGCTTGCCAATAATAGCAAATATAGCATGCTCCCCCTACTAGTGTTGCGGAAGTCCATAAAACTATACCCTAAACTATACTCTAGATACATGGCACAGAGCTTTGAGAAACAGGTTTTTCTTTTTTGGACCCTATATCATAACAAATAAAAAGCTCACAGTCCCCAAACTTAGTCATATACCTCAAATTTTACTTGTGGGCAAGGGATTATAAGACCTTAGTTATCTTCCTTGTCCTTACCTTCAAGCAAGTCCATCTCATGTTTTTCCTTGTTTGTTTTTCCCCAAGCTGTCTCTGGAGGTAGCTGACTGTCCACAGCATGCTTGGGCTGGCCACAATGATCAGGGGCAGCAGAAGCTTGCAGGGAGAGCAGATGGGGTGCTGAAGGTATCCTCTCAGAATGCCTCCTTCACACAGCAGCCTAACACTCACACAGGCAGGCAGCAGGGGCCTGGAGCTCAAGAGCCACCCAGATGAACACAGCAGGGCACACCTGGAGAATGAAAGCAGCAGTCAGGCTTGGAGTCACCTTTTGCTAAGGAGGCAACTACTAGAATTACTGCCCAGGTGCATTGTAGGCTGGTGCTGGAATTGCTGTGTAGAAGTATGCCCTCCCTCACCGCTCCCTTCTCAGTAATATACTGTTAGGACAGATCCCACTGGTTTGACTTGTAGATCTCGCATATCTAACCCTGCGGATATGCTTTTCTACAGTTCAAACCCCTACTCCCTATTCAACCCCCCTAGTCAAGACCTCGAAAACCACTACCACTGAAGACCTGGCAGAATAGTTGCATCTGCACACAGATACCCTTTCTGCACTGCTCTCTTTTCCACAAGCCCCCCATGATTCTGCTCTTCACTCATAAATACAGCATAGTTTGTTTTTCAGATTAGAGTTTGGCTAGAAGTCTGTCAAAGGATATTCATCCACTGATGTTCTCTGAGAGAACTGACAGCATTTTTATTCCCATCAGAATTGGTCACTTAGTTGATTATACTACATAATGAGTGATAGACCAAGCCACACGTTATAACTCGCATTCCCCTGTGACTCGACGTGAAGTCTTTCAGTCTCTTCAAAGCTTACAGAAAAAACAACCCTAAAAGCTCCACTCCATCAAGGGTCCCTTTAGGCCAAGATGAAAAGCAGATTCACATTTATCAATCCTTGAACAAGAAAACTATCAATCACTGAAAACACTTAATGTAAAACAGCGAAGAATGTTTGCTAAAGGCTAACAGTACTGAGCATGGGAGTTACTCAGGAATACAGGATAAAGCCGAATACCGAATATCTCTGCAGATATGTGCAACCTATACATAACACAAAGACACACTGCCCTTTGCCTAAACAAATCAAGATCTATACATCATGCTGACATTCACCACAGTTTAACTCTCTCACCTGAGAAATTACAGCATTCTTGTTTATGACTTACAAGGGTACAGAGGGATAGAGTTTGTCCTTGTGAAACTTAACCATTTCCAGGATATTTTCAGAGGTCTGGTAATATCAGCGAGTCTTACCACATTGCTGTAAGTAAGGAGTAATAACACGTTGTCGCATGCTGTTCAGTGTAATTGCTACTGCTGGAACCGAGTACTCGCAACTTTTGCCTTGCCAGCTAGCAAAGGCAGATCTAAGACTGCCTGTTTACACACAGCAACATACTTCTCTAGAAGAGTTTGCCATATTAACTCTCACTAGCCAATTTTAATGAAAACAGTTTGTACTAAAAAAATGGGTTAATGACGTAAGGCAATCACTTAGCACTGCATGTGTGCAAGTAAAAACTTTTTCAGGAAAGGAAGAGTCTATCACATCTAACAAGGCCTATGCACATAAGCTAATCTTGTTTGTTCTGTGGGGTTCCTAAGATATCTATTATAATGATACACAATTTTGGATTTCAGTTATTTCATGCATTCAAAGAAAACAGTCTTTTATTGACTACATGGATGTCTCAGAACAGGAAATGCAATATTCTAAAGGTGTATTTAGGTCTGTGAACGTAAAACTTAGGTCCACAGACAATTAGCATGAGCTACATCTACTCAGCAGGTCAGATACTTCCGTCTCTGCAGTGCCTCTGAAGTCTTTGAGATGTGTCCTAAATGACTACAACAGTATTTCAAAGACCCCCTCAAATTCCTACAAATTTAGACTTAGTAATAGCAAGCAACTGACAATCTCCAAGAGACGTTCTGTAAAATCAACTTCTCAACAATTAAATTTTCACAGGAAAAAGCTCAGAAAGAGTAGTATTGCATAAACCAATTTATTCAGCTCCAAGGAACACTAGCAGGGTAACAAACTGATTACTTTAAGACTGGTGTGTTGCAACTGATTGACTTCAATATTGGCGAAAGTACATTCAAACTTTGGTGGTAGCTGTACCTACTCTTCTGTGACTTTCCCTGGTATTTAACAAATTAATTCCTCCTGGTTGGTGAAACATAAAAGCTTGATGGTCTCCGATTTCCATCATTCGATTAAATTTGGTCAAAATGGGCTAACAGTTATTTGGTACAGAACAATAACAGACTTGCTTGTGTCAGTCTAAAAGTGATCCAAATATCACTACAATTTTTGAAAGACATCTAAGGTTATATTCACAAAATGTAAACATATATATGAATGGTGATATATAATGACTGCAAACTACCAGGAACATTGTCTGCGAATCACTGAAGTACAACAATTTTTCCTTCACACTCTCATGCTCTCTGACCATGCAGAAGAGCTTGCTCTCAGACCTTGATGGTTTGGATCAATCCGTCTCAGCAGATTGGGTTGGAGCAGTCTAGCATATAGATGGGGCTGTTCTAATGTATGCCAACTAGCTCTAATCTGAATGTACAGCCAGCTAGCTGAGGACCATAACTACCTCTGATTCCTATCATGACTTTAAATGGTGGTGCTGGTGTAGCATCAAGAGAGGTTACGCCTTTGTGTGCTGGGAAAATAGAACTCTCTTATCACTGATCACTCTCGTATCTTGCTGCAAGATCAGAAGAAACAGAACTGAAGAAAAGCATTTGCACATAAAGTTAATTCTTGGATATGTGCCCACCAACATTTATGTTGATTTTTCCCCTGCATATGAATCACACATACACACACACAAAAAAAATAAAACAAAACAAAGCACAGTTCTCATTCTAGTACTGCATTTTGGGGCCAGCTCTCAAATACAATTTATTTATTCCAAGTGAACTATGAGCAGAACTCAAATGCAGCCACATGGCAGCATAGTTTTAAAAGAGAAACCTATAGTAGTCAGAATGTAGTAAAGTGAGAGCAGCTGCGTTCTTTGGTCTAAAAACTAAAGCAAAGCAAATAAGCATTACAATGATTACAGAAATATCTGTTAGGATACCTATTTGTTTTCTGTCCGATTTTGGCAAAGTGTTCAGTGGCAATATTACAAGAAAAGCTTTTGTAGCAGAACTTTCAACCAAGTCCAAGTGGGGAAATGCTGAAACTTTCATGAGAAATACCTACTTCCTGCCTTATGTTTAGAAAAGAAGAGACTGAACATTTATCTAGAATGCCTAAAAGTAAATATTTGATGATTTTTTTTGTAAATACAGAGAAGCAGAGAGAAAAATGCTACACAGGGGTCACTTGAATCACTTTCTTTTTTTTTTCCTCATTATTTGCTCCCAACTAGGCCAGCCAAACTGCCAAAGGGAATGTCTAGCAGAGGCATTTGGAACGTCAGCTCCCTGGTGACCTATATATACTCATTTAGCTATATACTCAGCTCATGTCAATCATTGCAGCTTCTTTAAAATCAGTGCTGCTATGTTCAGCATTCATCCCAAGGATTTCAGATTTATTTTTTTTAGCAGAGTCAGTAGCACCCATTTCTTTCATTATGGTGTGGTAGCAGCTTCAGGTGAGTAAGAGTTAGAGTGACAGTCACCTGTTATGACCAAAGCTAGTTATTACTTGCAGCACAAATATGAGCAGGATCCAGGATACATCAAAGTAACCAAGGAGATCCCTCGTAGGCTTCAGCATGGTATCATCCGTAAAACAGCTTTATTTGCTAAAGCTGTGCAGCAAAAGAGTAAGGTTAATACAGGGAGAGAAAGGCAGAGAAAAACTAGTTTACAGACCCCAAGACTACTGAAAAGGAGGGCAGGCAGACAACCACCTTGCACAAATTTCTCATTTAAAAATACAAATTCAGTTTGTCTTATGTTTGATAACGTGTAAAACAAAAATGTTTTAATCTGTCAAAAATACTCTGCATTTAAACTGGGAGATAAGGAAACTTCAGCAAGAGAAACAGCAGAAATCTTCACATTTTTGAGCAGGATCATCATTAGGTGCTCTGGAATTTTCACTGCTGTTTACTGAAACTATGATTTTGGCTAGTTTATCGATCACAGATAGATAATCAAGGGGAATCTCTGATGTATATTGAATTTCATGATGCCAGCATTTAGTCCTCCTTGTATTCCTCAAGATGTTGCTAGTGACCCCCTCACTAAACTTACGCATTACATGTTTACCTCTGTTCTGATGATTTCCAGGCTTCCCCTGCAGGGCTGCAGTGTGTATTGCTATGGTTCACATGCATCAAGTCCAAGCTCTTGGTAAAATATTTGAATTTAGATTAATTTCTATAACTGTGTTATGAATAATTTAAACATTTGCATATATATTATCAAAACATAAGCAAAAATTGTCACTTTATGCAATGCAGGAATTAATCACAAAGGAGAGTTCATAACAGCAGACCTGCTCTGCCAGGTGCTCTTGTACAGCAGATTCTGAAGATACATGGATGCTTGTACAGAACAGCATTAGAGAAGAGGAACGTGGCTTTGGATGACATAGCTGCTTAAGGCTGGCTTTGACTGTTGCCTTGATATTAACTGCACAGAAATGCCTCATTGCTCTTAATTTTCTCTTCAACTCAGGTTAAGGTCTAAAAAAACACTGGGAGAAGCAATCTAGAATCTGATGTTTTTACTCCATAGAAAGGCCCTGCAGACGTAACTTCCCCTGCCTTTCCTCCTGCCATCCTTGTCTACAGCAGCAGTCTCCAGGTGGGCTTCTGCTTGGAAGCCCAGTGCTCTAAATGAGGGGGTGCTTTGTAGAGAGGCACTAAGCTTGTCTCACCAAGAGCTCTCAGTAAGAATTCCCACTACACCCTATCAAGATTCTTGATTGCAACATTTAGGACAAGGGCTATTATTATCTCATTTATTTTGTTCATAAAGCTTTGAGAACATTTCAGGTGCTAGGTCAGTTTTAAATGATAGCTACATGTTTTCTGCTTCTCCTCTGTTGTCTCCATTTCACTATAAGGGACTAAGTGATCTAAGCGATATTTACCAGCACTACCCATTCATCAGCAACATAATAAAAACTGCAGGCTTAATTTACAAGTACATTTTTCTCTAGGAACCTAAACGGTTATCAGAAAATAGTCCTTCTTTACAGCTCTGATGGACTGGGAATAGAGAGTCTTTCACCCATACTTTTTCCATTTCCACCTGAGGCGTGCAAGAAATACCTAGGATTTTTGTTTTTTCTTCTCTTGCTGCTGGTTTACAACTTCTTTTTCCTCCCCAATTTTGTGAAGTCTTAATTTCTGGCAGTTTCCACAAGCTGCACTTCAGTTGTTCAATCCATGTAGTGACTTCATCTCAGAGCAGCTAAGATAAACAATCCTAACCATTTCATAGCATTTCATGTATCTCTTGATAATTTCCAGATTTCCCTATATTTCTAATGAATCCGCTAACACAGTATTATTCCTTTTAGCAATCTGCTGTTGTTTCACTCAACAGCTGTGATGATGTGCTCTCCAATTTAGACATTTCCAATTTATATTAATGCTGCAATGCCTCTGATGACACAGGACTAAAAGCACTCCTGAATTACCAGAATTTAAGACCTACTCCAACCTCCAGTTCATGTAAAGAAAAAGGCTTCAAATAACAATTTATTGAACCGTTAATCAGTATTCTATTTCACTGACCTTTTCAGAGTGTCTAAGACCCATGGAAGTAGAGGTTTCTTGAATAGCAAATGACTAGAACACCCACCTTAGTTACTCACCAGTGGCATAATATTCCTTCATATTCATGTATACGTTGAAAAAGAAGCAGGACAATTCTGTTTCATAAAGCTGGGACAAACAGACAAGTTTAGGAAATTATGTTATCAACACTAAGTATGTTTTTCTTATATCAACAGTTAGTGTTTTCAGGTGATGGGAATTAACATATACCAAATACTTGCAAGAATTATAAAGCCATTAATTTAGCCTCCTAGAATAAGGATTTAGGAGTCTGAGTTTAGGTTCCATTTTGGAAAAAAATAAGAGGGAAAAAAAACACCCAAGGTAAAAAATACACAGTTCATGCTCTGAAAGTCTGAGACTTATCTAAGTTTGAGAACAGATGCTACCAGCTAAGTAGGACAAAGAAAATCCAGCTGATACTGAGTACATTAGCATAACTTCTGCATTCATAAAACTAATAGCACATTTCTGAAAAATCTTTTAAGTAGAAGTAATAGTGGAGCTAGTCAGCAATCTGCCACTAGCAATTAATCATTCTCACAATATTCACAACATTCAGTTTCATTCTTGAGGAAGTAATGATTAATTGATAAAAACTTAGCAAATGCACTAATAGCAGGTGCTTCTAATTGCAAATTCTCAGGGATAATTTTGTCTGAGCTACTTCATGCTAATTTTCACAGCAGTAGTCATAACAAACTGTAATTTCACTTTTAGAAAAACTTTTTCTTGTAGTCACTATAATCTAATTAAAAAATTTAAATAGTTATTTGTATGGAGAACACTTCTGAATTATGAGAGCCACACAGCCTCATCCTCTGTCCAGATGGCTATTGAGTATCTCCAGGGAAGGAAACTCCATAACCTCCCTGGGCAACCTGTTCCAATGCTCAGTCACCTTCACAGTAAGGAAGTTCTCCCTCATATTGAGGTGGAACTTCCTGTGGTTTAGAATAAATGATTAAAGAAGAAGTCCTTAAAAATATGCCTCCACCAATTAAAAGCCCTTGCTAATTTTATATACTTTAAAACCCAAACACATTGTTTGTATCCCCCATGTTTTCTGAACTGAAGATTCCTTTTAACAGCAAGTACTTCTCTCAGAGGCTGAACAAAATCCGTGGGAAAAGCTGCATACAGCTACTAGTTATCCATTTCTTCACTTGTTGTGCACCCAGAAGGCTCATTGAGGTAAACGAACTCAAGCTACTGGGCAAACAACTAGGCAGACAAGTATTTACAACAGCTGAAGGACTGAACAATGAAATTTTTTATTCAGTTGGGCAGATCAGCTATATCAGCTCTTGTTCTTTAAAAACAAAGATGCCAGGAATTGCTACATTTTCATATGTACCATCTGAAAGGTATCTGGAAGCATGCACCAGCAGGACTGGGGTTCATACCCATGTACAGCAAATATGATGGGAATTCAGCCCAGCTCCTCTCCTCTCTCTCTAAATCATCTTCTATTCCCTAGTCATCTCCCTGCCTTAGATTCCAACTTGTTCCCGGTGTTAGGCAGACAAAGATCTGGTTAGGCACACAGTACTTGAAGGAATTAGGTTATACCAAATGCAATCTTAATGCATGAAAATACAGCAACACCAGCAAATTGCAGAAGGATGATCATTAACTGCTGACAGTGTCGGTAAGCATAGCAGAAGCTTCAAATGGCCATGAGTCACAAACTGTGCAGAAAGATATCAGAACCATATGAAGCAAAGAAGAGCAAAGATGAAGCATGGTGCTCTGAAAACCTGTAGTTCCACCACAGGAAGGAACTGAGCTTGACTTGGGGCCAAGGTCCACCGAGACCAGCTTCAGCACCCCGCACAGCCAGCAGACCCCAGGCTGGTACAACCGTGCTGGCAGTGGTGGGAGAGGCTCTTGCCTGGGCTGCCTACAAGCCTGTGTAAGCTGGGAAATCCCTTATTGACATGGTAAGCCCTTGTGGGTGTGGCAATAACTCAACAATCAAAACACCCCCTGCAACAAGTCCTTTTTTCAATGCCATTTTACATAGAGAGCTCTTCTTACAAAGAGCAAATAGCAACAAACACTGTGTCAGTCCATATGGGGCAGGCAAATTTTTCACAAGTCATTTAAAGACCAGCTTCAAAGTTTATTGAACTTGAGAAATGCTCGTGTCTCTTTTATGGTTCTGGATAAGGTCTTACCTTCTCAAAACACGAAAATGAGTGGTCAGTTCAAACACACTTGGAAATACTTTCCGCATATACTCAGTTTTCTTACAGAATTTCACATGGTGGATTATCTGACAGCTCAGAAGCCAAGCTAGTGAATACTCTCTGCATTCCTGTTTGTCCTATTGGTGTGTAACCTGATCACACAACAGAACTGGAAGCAAGCCACAGCTAACTCCTCTCATCTGCAGTTCTTAGTAACAGTGGGGAGGTAGGATGTCGTATTTGATTTGAAACCAGAAGCAGCTGCCAAACAGATGTTCTTGCCGAGGCATGTAAAACTTTGCACTGTATGTCTTTGACCAAGATGACAGTCCAAATCTGCAAGCTAGTAGCTAAGTCATTTTCTTTCGTAAGGCTTTGGGAAAGAGATGCAGTATGGACTAGGTTGTATATGAGAACTGCCGAACCTTGTGACTAGGATGGGACCTTCCCTTTGGGATGCTAAGGGTCTTGCCTGTGTTTGCATTTACCCAGTCTGCAATAAAACTAAAATCTAGACATTGTCAGATGACTAAGAATAGGCAAAAATTGCAGGCCCCAAGCTCCTATCTGACAGTGGTCATGCCACTAGTGCAATATCTAGAATTTAATATCTGAAGCCAGTGTTTAAGCTAGGAGTCTGGATTTGGCTTTTGTAGAACAGCTCAATAAATACCCTGGAGAAAAAGTGGTTCAACTTAATGCTTTTTTTCCCCCTACATTATAGTTATCAAAATAGATACATGCACAATATAAGTCCATCAGCATCTTTATCAACACTGCAAGAGGGCTAGGGAAGAACAGTAAAGACTAGTTTCCCTGAGTAGCTTTTTGAATTTTCTCTCCCCCTTCACACATACACTTCTCATACCTCACCATTAAAGACTGAATTTCAGATTTTCTTGAACATATGTCACCTCTTATTTATGGATGGATCTCAGGCAGAAAAGTAACTTATCTTCTGCCAGAGATCTGCCCTTCATGGCTTGAAAATAATTGTTAACTCAGAAGCTAAAAATTGAAACCCAGTAATTAACTTTAAATACAAATGTAAGTTCCAGTTGCATTATTCTAAAATTTTTTATGCCATAAACATCTCTGTAGCACGCAAGTGCCTTCCAGTAGTGTACAAAGCAACCACGACTAACATTTGCCATATGTCATTAATACTCTCATCCTTTAAGGGGAAAAACATTTGCAGTAAAGTGTTCTGTTTTGGTAGGAAATTAAAAGAAAAAGCTGCACACAGCTACATATTTATCTTGGAGGAACCAAGACCAAAGAGATGTATTTTGCACTTGGAGCACGATATGGTATCTCTGAGTGCCTCT
>NW_009939457.1:21543-43175 GCF_000696875.1 Nestor notabilis | reverse complement strand
GTAGGGAAGTTTATAACATGGTCTTACGGTGCCCCCTTTTGAAAGTCTTTCTGGTACAGGCCTGTATCTTTAAGAACATCCCTTTAGGTCTGAGGAGAAGGTTGTCAACCACAGATCTGTCAGCTGCCTTTTAGCAGGCCCCAGCCTAAGCCATTGGTTCCCAAATAGAAGGGCTGAGGAGCTGAAAGCCAAACGGTAAGTCAGCACAGTGAAGAAGCACATGGGCTTATGTGCTCAGGGGATATCGTGGTGGTAGGGAGACTCCTGTGCTCTTTGGAGCTTCTGAGACCCAGAAGACTTTATGGTGAGGTACCACTGAGCTCCCCTACAAAGATCTATCATCACAGGTGCATCTACAAATATTCTCATTAGCTAACTGGAGTCATTGCCACCTTGCTCAAGTTATTCTTCTCCCATCTATTCTTCAACCATAAGCTAACTATGCCATGTTGGAGTGGCATGGCATGGGAATGGGAAAGCAAGTCTGGTCATACGTAGGAAAAGGCAAATAGGATGTATGTCACCTTCACAGTATAGCCCTATCCAGTCCTTTTCAGGGCACAGCTGAACAAGGATGGGAATGGGAAGAGTTTACTCTAGTTGGAGATGCAGCCTCTCATCAGCACTCACCAAGGTGGCCTCAGACTAGCTGGCCTGGTTAAGCTTGGGGAATGCTTATCAGAGCTCAGCATGAGTCCTTCCCTGATAGGATCATCCCCGCTTTTACTAAAGCACATTCAGTTTCACCTCTCGGCCCAAATCCAGGTTGCTCTAGGATTATAATATGAAGCTTCCGTTACATTATCTCAAACTTGGCCAGCAGTATTTTATTTCTAAGGAAACATTTGAAAACTGGTTTCTGGTACAGCTATGTGACTCAATCTGTAATTTCACAGTAACTGATCACTTTGTCACATGTACTGTTGGCTTACGAGACTGTCCTTGAAAACCTGGGATGATACAGCACCTTCTGTGACAAATGGAAAAGCCACACCCAGATGCCTTTTTTTTTTGCCCCAGACAGTTCCATAGAATCACAGACTGCTGAGATTTCCTGGTCTACATCTCCTCAAGAGCCAGAAGGCACCTTTGATTCATCAACTTATTTTTAGCCTGATGTTTAGCTTCCTTCCTCAGTGGCTTCAAACCAGCACACAACAATGCATTAAACTATTTTCAATCCAATAGACGCCATAATAACATAGCGATGGCTTATCTACCAAAGCTTTACAGCACATCTGCCTTTCCAATACCAGTAGCTTTGCTCATGCAGACATGTCCAGAACAGGTCCCTGATCAATACCTACTGACCAGTCCTGTGTACACTGCTGCAAGGGCTCAAAGCTGCTTATATGCAAATACAAGAGAGATTAAAACTTAATCAAGAGCTTGCCCTTGGTGGCTGATGCAAGAAATGGAACGAAGCCACTCAGCCGCCAATTTGAGGACCTGCAAGTTTGGAAGGGAAACACCCTATATCTTAAAGGACATTTCTTTCTGATATAAGAAATACCTGGCATACTCTGGTGCAGCTGTATTCATAGCTGTAGCAGATGCCAGTTCTTCAAGGCTAATTATCTCACTTATGATGATTTTTTCCATATTGCATGTAGTGTCCCTTAGTTAATATGCTTTACTGTAATATTTCTGCTCTTATCAGCTTTGTTAGTGAACAATACATGGGTAACACTATCTTGTTTCTAAGACAAAGGAAATCCTCCTTTTGGAATGTGATATTCATGCAAATTAAGAAGTAAATGGCATCAAGAGTAAGTGTGGGCACAGCCTCCTCCATCCTCCCTCCCTCACTCTGTTGGTAGTGACAGATTGAAGCGTTCAGGTGTGCTACTGAAAGAAACAGTTTTAAAACTCATACTAAAAAGCTATTCATGTTACTGAGAAGGAAGATGGAAAAGGATGAGTTTGAGACCTGGTAGTAAAAAACGAACAAACAAACAAATAAAAAAAAAAAAACAAACCAGAAAACACCTGACCCCAACTCCAGCTGAGTCTGTAAAACATCTCTGCTACCATTGAATCAGTAATCCTGACTTCCCTAATCCCTTTGGGTAACTGCTTCAAAATACAAAAGGAAGAGCCATGGACTTCAGATTAGGAGAAAACAGCTCTGCATACTCTATTTCTTTTCTTTATTTTACTTGACTCTTTTATTATAAGCATATTTAACTATAGCATAATGCAGCTCTGTTTTCAGTTCCCAAATGCCTCGTTCTTTAAATGCTCGATTTCGTAACCTTGGTATGTAGGACTTCAAAACTGTGTAGCTTGCCAAAGGTGGGTGGACAGTTCATCCACATCCTCCAGAGTGTGTAGTATGTCCCTTTAGGATACTGCACAATGTACTGCATTTATTACTAGATATATTAACTCATGCTTCACTACTGACATCATACTAAACAATGGTGCCCTCTTTCACCCCCAGCTACATTTGTAAATCTACTCTTCATCTCCAATACAGTTTCAATTCTGCCTTATCTGAAATATCAGCCACTTCTTGCCTTTCTGGTTCCTTGTCAGTTTCATGACCTGACTGTTACTACAAGTTCAAGAATCTATATCCAACCACCACACTGGAAGATTCTTGAACTTGCAGCAACAGCATGCATATGAGTCATTTCAGAGCCTAGCTCTCATTGGCCAGGCTCACTTCTTCCTTTACAGATGCCTCTTTCTATATATCTCCAGTTGTCCCTGTTTTGGTGCTTCTCATTTAACACCACTTAATTTCTACATCTGGTACAACAACTTTCTCCTTTGGCTCCTCAGATTCTGTAACAACAGCCAGGAAGTTTATCCAACTTTGCATCTTATTTTAAACAACAGTCTGAGTTTAATCCTTTGAATAGGTGATCTGCAGTAAAACAGTTTGGGACAGTTGCATTAGACATACTGTGCAGAATAAAATGATGACACAGAAAGCTATTAACATACAATGGCAAACCACGAGAATCATAAATGAGAAGTAGCACTATAGTCCTCCTCACACTGCCCTATCAATGTAATAAAGTTCATGAATAACAAAAATGACTAATAAAACCACAACTTTTTAGTGGAACCTTCTCTCTTCTAGAAATGTATTCTATGTGGAAACTCTTCATATCATTTTTGTGTAACAGTTCACAGCCTTGTCACTAGTTATTGCCATCAAACATGCATAAGACATTTAAGAGGAAAAAAACCACCAGTTCAGCCATAAAGATGAGTTGCTCAGTTAAATAGAAAGTTTCTGCAGAAACTGGAGCAGTCCAAAACTAGTGTACCATCCATCTACATAGCAGCATCAGTATCTCAGAATGCGGACATCATTTACATGTATTATGCTTCCTCAAAGTACACTAAATTACAATTTATAAATCATATGCTCATGTGCCATTCACTCTGTCATACTAGTGCTTCAGGTTTTGCATACAGATTTAATTTTCCAGTTCTGTAGCACCAGTGGTTCACTTTGTTCAGTACTCCTGTATATCTACCACAGCTGTGTAAGTGTTACCTATTGGACTTCTACAGCAGTCATGGTACTTCAGGGTCACAGTATGCTACAGACATCAGGAGCCTAGATCCTCCTCACACGTTCTGTGAATTTAAAGAATAAAGGTTTTTCTGAATCTCAGGAGTTGCAAAGTTCTCTCCTGCCATATTTAGACATACTTTAAGAAAAGCCCAAGATTTCACAATATTCTGAAGTACTAAATATCTCCTGACTTACCACAGGAATGAAAGAATTAGCGAGATGTCTTCAGCTCAGAGTACAGTAAATCAGGATCCTGAGCTTCTGGGCTATATTTCAAACTAACATACCTTATCATATGATTTACATGCCTCTGTGCAATGAAAGTTATGGACAGCTTGATCAGGCCTCCATCATCCTTGCTCACATCTTTCTCTGGTTCCAACCCCCACCAAGCAAACAAACACACCTCCTAAAAAACTCTCCCACATGCTCAGAACAAACGCACAAAACTCAGAACACAAACTAGCTGTAATCAGTAAAGCAATTTTTTTCTGATGTGACTCTAACTATGGCCCATTCTTTGTAGAACTTCTGAATATGGCATTTACCTGTTTGAGCTGAGATTCTGAGCTTTACATTTTAATTGGCTTATGCTAAAAGATTTTGGTTTTACTTGGTGTAGCCAAAATAATAAAAGCTTCTTCTGTGAACAAGTTACCTCTCTCCTCAAATGCTCCAACAAGCATGTCAAAACTGTGTTGTCTATCTTTAAGACACTGAAAGAGACTTTCAAGTAGAGAACTGACAGAGTCTTACGTATACTGTTCTTAGAAAAGCCTCTGTTTTCTGATTCAGTTACTGACAAAAATAATTAATTAGTAGGATTTCCAAAAATGTACTAATTTGGATAAACTTTTATTTCTACAAAGTTAACAAAACACTAAATTAATAGATCCCAATCAAACTCTCAGAAGGGGGACTCCACAGCTCCTAGTCAATAGAAATATTGGAGAGTATTAATCAACAAAGATGTTTCCAGGAACAATAGGACTATCTTTCCCCATTGAAACTCCTAACAGAAGTTGGCATAACTGAAATACCCCAGTGAAAACTCCTAGATGAAATAGAGTTTGCTCTTAAAAATAAGAAAATAAAGCCTGATGAAACTTTACTGGTTTGTCCTCCAACTGTCATTTATTACAGTAAATGCTCTGATGTACTCCTAATCTGTTCTCTGAAGGAATTTGAGGGTAAAGCTGCCCGTAATACACACCAGAACTATTGCAGTAGACTCCTCCTTTTGTCTTCTCATTTGAATCCCTTAGTGCTGTTGCTACTATATATTAAGCATGGAAAAGTCAGCAGATAATTACAAAACTCAGTCTAAGACCTTTCCTTATTATTTCTTGCCAGATACTGAAGATTCTCCTGTCAAGTAAAATTTTGCTGTTTCAAACACAGTTTTACCAGACTCAGCAAATTTATGAGAACTAGTAGCCATTCACTGGGATCATTAGTTGTGTTGTGGGTTTTTTGTTTGGTTTGGATGTTTTGTTTGCTTGGGTTGGTTTGGTTTTTTTTTGTTTGTCTATCTTGGCTTTGTTCTTTTTTATTTAAACTGGGTTTTCTACATGTGACTTTTCCCATTCAGCAGTATTCAGATTTGACGTTTGACTTCAAGGCGGTTTAAAAACCATTAGGAACACACTGTGGCATTGCTGAGTCTAAACTCCAGACGATATTTGTACATACCTATTACACCATATAGGCTCTTTTCATTCAAGTCTCCCAAGTCATTATGTATACTAGGACCAGCATATAGAGATGTCTCAAATAAAGGACAAGGGAAGTACAGTCAATGGGATAAAGCACTCAAGAGCAGGCAACAGATGACATTATTTATAAACAAGCTGGCATTGTTAGCCATACAGTGGGGGTGATCAGAAACAATGCTCATTCTTTATGTTGTCAGACAACTCAACAGTATTGTTTTACTCAATAAAAGAAAAACATTGAAGATGTCTATGGATGTCTGATAGGTATTAATAACTTATGGATAAACATCATAGAAAAAAATTTTGGCACTCAGCCTCCCTTTTTGCTAGGAAAGGAAATGATGGAGCAGATGGTTTGCTCAGAAACTGCAGCCTTTGGGAAGAAACTTGTATGTAAAACTGAATATATTTTGCAACCAACAAAGATGTGAAAATTTTGTCCTCGGGAAGCTTTCCCTCCTAACAAGAGGATGGGAAAGCCAGTATCATATTCCAGTTCAAACAGGGTATTGCTAATCATACTTTTTTTTTTTACTTCAGGTCTGTGGCAGTCAAATACAACAGAAGAACACATAATTAGGCATCTTGACAGCCTTATGGAAGCCTTGATCTCAGATAAAAACTCATGTCATTATATTGCTATTGCCATAATGATGAATATGATTAGCAGATAGTGATTTAGGTTTTTTTGGGGGAAGGAGTTTTTTCCTTTACACACTTCTCCTCCCCTTGTCTGCATTCATGTAATAATTTCCCAATCTGCTAATCTGTATTTTATGGTACAGTCCTGTCTTTCAGTCCTTTCCAACAGATTAAAAAGCCATCTTAACAAATTGGCTTGTAGAAATATTATAGTTTTGTACACAGCTTCAGAATTATTTTCTTAATTAAATCCTGAACACATGTCAAGGGACAAAATACATACATACAAATACAGATACACATAGATGCAGATCACTGGACTCCTATAATCCCAGGGAGGAAAGTGGTTTATTAGGACCATAGCCAAGTATCATTATTTAACTGTTTAGAATGATGATGGGAAAAGCCTACACACAACCTTCATATGGAAAATAAACGTAAATTATAAAAAAATGAAATACACTATTTATCAGGCACAGATGTGCAGAGAAGCCAGCATCCTTCCATGACTTCCCTGAGAGAATCAGCTTTACTTTTTGAGACACCTGACTTCTCATTTAGCCAGTACTAACATTAGAGGAAGGTTTTTGGTGTTTTGTTTGTTTGGGGTTTTTTAAATATATTGAACATTTTGCTGACTGAGCAAACTCTCTTACTTACACTTTGGGTTTGTCAGAGGCATATGATTGTAATTAGCAAGACACCTTGTTCAAAGAAGTCAAGCTATAGTGAGACACTGGCTATATTAGCTTGGCCTCATATGCATTAGCTTAACTTGGTGCTATAATAATAACTTTCATAGAAGTTCCACTGCATTCAGATCATGGAGGATGAACTTAAGAGTCACATACTATGCAGAGGTACTCATAGTGTAAACGAAAGCAGCACCATTAGCTTTTTAGCTTAATCTTATCTTGACAACTGTCTTATAAAGCCTAAAATATTTTGCTTGTACACTTAGTGTTCCATCTGTGGAAGAACCTGAGCTTTTCACTAGCAATAGCTACACAAAGAACTTTTGCCCAGCAACCACTTCATTGTGCCCCAAACTTGAACAACATTTTTCCTGTGGGGTCATCACATGATTCTTACACTAGAAGATGGGAAAGAGAATGACTAGAAAGACCATGCAAAGGATTCCTAGCGAAAAACGGAAAGTTTTCCTTTAGGCTGAGGATGAATGCTGTAGTTCTTCAGTAACTTCAGCTACTCCACTTTGACCATGGTTGAAATAGTGCCTGAAGAACAAAGTTGTTTCTATTCTTTGAAATATGCAGTGCTGCAGAACTCCTGTATATTATCAGAAATATAGCCCAGACTGGAGGAGGAGTTACACATCTTAAAACACATGAAAACTTTTTTATTCTCCTTAGTTCTTTATGGAAAATATGGTCCTTCCTTCCAGAATGCTTTTTTTTTTTTTCCTTAACTATAAAACTAACAAAAAAAGATGTATAACTGTTAAGAGTTATAAACTGCCCATATGCTTCCCCCAGCTTTAAAGAGAGGTGAAAACACACCCCTCTGTGCCATATTTTGGGACTGCAGAAGCTTTGATGTCAGTGGAGCTCTGCCAGCTCACACCATCTGACACTGGTGGTCAGGAGCCTAGTGCTCACTGCAGACCCATGCCCACTAAAAACTGACAACATCATGTAGCAAGTGTTTTCACCTTCCTTTCTAAAAGGCTGTACTCACAGTGCATTAAAACATGAACTGAAGTTTGTGCTAAGCTCATTTTCCTGAATCAGATCTATGTTTTGGAAGGCAGTGGCCCACAATAGGTGGTAGTTATTCAAAACACCCAATGATGTGATGGGCCCCATCCTCCAAGAAAGAGATATAGAGAAGGTGAGAAATGACAAGCAGCAAAAAAAGGAAGTGTGATGTGAAAATTATGTCCAGATTATAGAGGGCAAAGAGAAAGTGAGAACAGGCTGGCACTGGAAGCCTTTTCCTCTCTTCCTTTTTAAGGTGCAGAATCACACCTATGGATAATAAGCTTGCACAAGTTTGTTGAGGTTTTTTTTGAGACTGGGTTCTGCAGGTGGTGGTGTGGGCACAGGGTGGGACTTAAACCAGGCCTTGTAGCCCTAATAAATTTAGTGGTAAATAGAAAGGTGCCCCAAAATACTGGGGGCTTGATTTGAGATAGGAGTGTTCTTTTACATGCCTCCTTTTCTCTCAACAGAGGCAAGATGGCTTGCTAAATTGTAGGCTGAGAAAAGCATAAAAAATAAAAAAATAAAGGGGAAAGGGGCAGAAGCAGGCTCATAAGAAAGAAGACATGGGAATTGTAATGTTCATGAAGCCAAAAGCTAGGAAATTAGACTAAAGAATTCTCATGATTACTGAAACTGAGACTGTGAAGTTCTTTCTAAGTGAATTATGATTTACTTGTTAACAGATACAGAAAGATTTCACCACTACCACCTGTAAAACTGCATTGGTTTTTATCAAGTAGCTCCTGTTGAGCCCATCTAGTTGATGAACATTCTTATCAACTAGCAAATATAAATGACTTACAGGGATAATATTTCAATATGTAATGACATTGCTATATCTCTGATTCTTTCAAGATCTGGGTTATTAAATATTAAATATCAAAGCTGTAAATTATTGTAGCAGCTTTATACAACTAAATTAAATTCAAACAAAACCTAATTTCCTTAATCATTGACTGTAATCCTCCAGGAACATATGCTATTAACTCAGCTACAAATGGCACAGAAATTGTATGACTTCAGTTAAGTTATTTTATATCTAATTCTAATCCAGGGCAGAGTCCTCAGTAAATCTCCTGCAGGGATTTTAATGCTTCTGCAATCATATTGGCGATTTACTGGAGAGCTAATCTTTTTATATTCTGTTTTTTCACTCCTTTATCCATTTCCTTCACACCTTTACTGAACTGTAGCTAGTACCTTCTATCATATATCATGTTTTGAAGGATCTAGCTTTCCCCTCTTGCATTCGATCAGCAAGTCAGGCTTTCACTTACGACAGAATCAGATAGAATTCTTTTTGTTTGTTTGTTTCACATATAAAAGTGAATCATTCCCATTCATTTCAACATGTATGTTAATGGCCACTTGTTGTAAACTCTCTATAAGGCTGTCATAATTATTCACAGTTTGCAGTCAAGCATTCTGAAAACAGAACAATTTCCTCCTCTTTAAGAACCCTATTGGAAGTAAAATTAAGCAGATTTAATTTAAGCAAGAAACTTCCTCAGAGACTCAACACAATGATCAGATAATAAAGAAATAAACCTTAGAGCCCTAGGAGGTAAAACTTGGAGAAACTTCTAGAGATCTGCTAGTCAGCCCTCTGCCCCACAGTGTGATCAAATAAACTGCTGTCATTCCTGACAGATGTTTCCCTAATTCGTGTTTAAAAGCCTGCAACAATGGAGATTTGACATCTCTCTGTGTAATCTATTAGAGTACTTCACCATCCTTCCTAGCAAGATATGTCTCCAGACATCTAATTGCAATCTTTCTTGCTGTTTAAGCCTTTACTTCCTTCCCTATGCTTTAGGACTGGGAAACAGGCTATTCCTGGCCTCTGTGCAACAGCTTTGTGAACACTTGGCCATTTCAATCTCTCCTCAGTTTTCTCTTCTCTAGACTGAGTAACAGCACCCCCTTTTTCCTTCCTCAGCAGTCTTGTTCTCTAGACACGCTATCCCATCAGTTCTCTCTTGGAAACGCATCACCTGAATTAAGGTAGTTTAGTCTTTCTCAGCATCAAAGATGGAGGAGCTAATAACTCAAATCTGGCATATTACAGGTCTGTTAATACATCCCAGTGTGTCTCTTTCTTAGCAGAACAATATTGCTGACTGGCATTGAATTTATGATCCATTCTCAAGCTACTTGCTTAATACCCTATAATTATTTCTTTATGAATATTGTAAATCAAATGTTCAAATACTCTTGAAGATGGCAAATAGCCACTACCCCCAAATTTCACTACCAAGATGTTCCAGTTTGTAAGTAAGCAATAGAAATAAATTCTGAGACTTTGCTCATAGCTCCCCCCCAACACCACCCAAAACAAACCAAAAAACCTATAAACAAAAAAAACAAACCGCAGCCAAACAACCCCACCAGTGCACATAACCAACAAAACTCCCAGAACTTCTGTACTGGAATTCCTCCTCACAGGATTTCCAACCCTTGCGCTCCTGTCCAAACTGAAGTCTTCTAGGTGTTTGAGCAGGGCTCTTGATTCTGTACGCACGGCAACCTAATAAGGACGTCACTTTCACTAATTAAAAATGAACCATTTGTTTATGCAATTTCTTCATTTCCTACTATAGAAGCACTCTTGCACTTTTCCACTGGATTCTCCCTCACTGACCAAAAGTCACTTACACTTCAGCTAAGGCCTTCCCAAGTGGAAGAGAGCTGACACCTTGCAGGTTTCAGTTCTGTATTTATGTGCTAAGATGACCATTCATTTAGCAACAGCATGGTACCATTGACTTTCTTTCAAATTGTGATCCATCTCCAACCCTAGTTTCTTCTTGGGAACTGGTGTATTTTTTAACATTTATGGGGTCTGTTTGGTGAAATCAGCATAGTGACTCAGCCCAGAAGCAGAAATTAGAAAAATACATGTGCAGACACTCAGTGGCACAGCTTTTTGGAATGCCAGATTTTACATACCCACAGAAGGTCACTGGTAGTAGAGCACAGTAAGGTTTAACACTTCCCAAATGCATCAGACATGCTGCAATTAACTATTATATCGAAGAGACATGTAGTAGGTCTTGCAAGTTGTCTTGGATGAAAATTCCACACCATCATGCCCAGGATTTGCCAGAATATGGCAGCTCGGCTGGAAGCATCTCTTAAAGGTTCCCAGACACAGACAATTCTCAGAACCCACTTGGACAAAGTTTCCAGACAGAAAAGAGGAGAGGGTGTATCGTTAGCAGAGCACTCCATACAGACAAAAGAGACATAAGTCTTGCTCTGAGCTTGGGTCAAAGCAACACTACCAACCTACCAATTCATAAACTGTATGGCTCTCACTCCAAGTCAATCGTTTAGAGACTAAAAAGTCTCTATTATTGTAGCCAATTCGGGTCAGAACAAAGGTCTATCTATACCACTGTCTACCTCCAACAGTAGACCTAACTCCATGCTCAGCAAAAGAGTAAAAGAATAAGGCAAACACAAAGTTTTTCCACTAACTACTCCCTAGCCCATGATCAATTAGCCTGACAATTGTAAGTTGCAAATTAGTAGAAACTGTGAAAAGAACAGAATTACTGGAACACTAGTACATATAATGTCACAGGGAAAAAAAAACAACACTCGACCATCCACTGACCCAACAATTCCCTATCAGACTTCCTTTTCACTATATATTTGAACAGATTTCAGACATTCTAGTTATTATGGTGTTTGTCAATTGTCCCCCACACTTCTTCAGCCAGCCTTATCGTGTTTGTATATTTAACTTTCCAGAGTTTATAATCTTTTTTGTTTTCTTCACCAGGACACCATTTCAGCATTTTAAAGGATGCCTTCTTGCTCCTGCAATCTTACCCTGCCAACCCTGGCTTATTTTCACTTTCTCTCAAGCTTTTATTGATACAGTTATTTCCTCTCCACTTCCCATGTGATTTACAGAAACAATAGCCATATACCCTGCAAAAGTTAGGTCTTCCATCTGTCTTACTTTCAAAAAGCTTCCTGATCTGTGTCTAGTTTTCCATTTTGAAGCTAAGCACAGCAATGTTAGAGAACTCTGGCTTGTCTTACTCCTGAAAGGATGCTGAGTCTGAGCATATTAAGATCCTCATTTCAGGGGAGCTCTTCAGCTGTTACTCTCTACATCATATCCTGTAAACCACTCAGAATTAAAGTCAAGCATTGCCCTCATGGGCTCCCAAACTTGCTGCTCCACAAACCAGCCATTGAGACATCTAAAAATGTACTCATCAAGTCTGGATGCCATTTCTGCCTCTTCTAGGTCGAATCACTGAAGTGATCCATACCTGCTTGCTTCTTTCCTCTACTCAGCCTGTTGTGTCACTACTCAGCTAAGCAGAAGCAATATTCTATATTCTTCTTAATTAAGTTTGGGACTTCCACTGATGTGAAGTCTGGATTGTTCCTTGATTAAATTACCTTGTTAAGCCATTCAGCTCCAAAGTGTCTTTAATATACAGAACTACTATCTATCTGCAAAGCTCATGACATTCTTCCTGAATATACGAAATCATGGGAATGTCCCACTGATCATCATTTTCCAAGTTTATGACATGAGCACTGTTAGGATCTCCATAAACAATTAGACACCAGTTCCCCCATGTCATTTCTTAGACATCAAGCATTCCAATGGAATGCTTAAACAATGCTTAAACAATCCATCAGTTCTCTCTGTTCCCTGTTACCTGTTCAACAGGGTTTGACCTTAACACCAGCGGAAGGGCTGTAAACCAACAGCACTCAAGGCACAATACAGCAGAGTGGCTGTTGGCAGAGGATTATCAGTAGTAGGCCCTTGACTTGAATTAATTTTCCTCTGAGTGTGAGGAGCTTGATCTTGTTGCTTCCAAAAGGCATGCTGCACAGTCCATTTATTTACTCAGGCATTTCCTGAGTGATCTATACTGCGGAATGGCCTTTTGTTTCTCTTTTTTCTGGGCAAGTTTATTTTTAAGTAGTCATCTCCCCCATCCCCCCAGTCCCTAAGGACATCAGCTGGCCAGTACCAGCTTCAGCACTTCATAGAGAAAGAGCCTTGATTTTGCAGTGAGCAAAACCTGGATCTTAGCAATCGAGGAAAAATATCTTCTTAGAAAGGTCACAACTCTTACAAGAATATCTCCTTGTGTTTGAAGTAGAACAGGATATTTAAAACTAAAACAGCTAGGAAACCAGGAGTGCTACAGTACATTACACGGACTTGATTTTCCATCTGTATTTTACAATGGTGTATCTCAATCTAAGTGTTTTGGCAGGAAATTAACACAAAACTGTAGCAACACCATGACAATTCTGAACAAGAAGAATTTTGTCTGTGGTTACCTAAGTGTAATTCAAATAGAATTTATAATCGCTATAAGAAACAAAGTAATTTTTAAACCTGTTCTGTAGTTTATAAACTGTGTCTACAGAAGATATAGGGCAGTCTAGAAGCAGACGACCTAACAGTCAAACTTCTCTGCATTTTTTGTATACATTCCAACTGGCCTATTTGGCCGACATTAGCTTTAGCCCAGAACTCAAATTGCTTTCTGGAGTTCCTTACTGAGGCTCCTTCTTAGTCCTGAAGCAAGGTGTAGATTATATAATATAGTAGTTTGTCTAGGTTTCAGTTCTGGTTAGTTTTTCTATCTTCTGTTGCACACGGGGATTCTAGTATTGACCTAGGTACACTGTTTGTGCTTTCTGTATTGCCATTTTAAAAGCTAAAAAGCAAGGAAGATTCAAATTACATTTTTCTCTCTTAGCTAAAAATCTATGACATGAGAGCAGGAAGTGGGGCTAGCAGAGAAACGGTACTGTGTGAGACAAACCTCCCTGCCGTTTAGTCCTGGAGCAGATGATAGAGAGGGGCAGAAAGGGACCCCTCACGGCGCTGGCTCAGCGTGCTCAGAGCTGTACCGAGCGCTGCGCACCACTGCAGCCTGGAAGCGTGAGCTGCCTTTTTTTTTTTATTCCTTTTAAAAAGTTTTCAGGAAGTCTGGGGGAGGGGCAATGCCGTTTCTTTTTTGTTATAATGGGCCCCTTTGTGGAGATGGAAGAGATCTGTGTGCCTGTGGTGCGCACGCTTCCCAGTGATTCCCAGAGTAACTTCCCAGGGCTCTTAAAAAACCCTGGGCCCCTGCTGTGTGGGGAGAACGAGAGGGGGCTGCTCCAGGATGGAGCTGATGGTGCTGATCAATGCTCTGGTTACTCGCCTGCTCTTTGTGTTACACTCTCTCATCGGGGTCTGGAGAGTGACTGCAGTGAAGAAAGAACCCAAGTACTGGCTGCTGGCACTGCTCAATCTTCTCCTGTGCCTGGAGACAGGGCTTACCCTCAAGTTTAAGCAAGGCAGAGGCTACAAATGGTGAGCATATCCCGCCGGCTCCGGCGAGCCCCTATTGCTTCTTTGCATGTACTTCGCTGCAGACGCGAGGCTGGCTTTGAGCGGCTGCTGCCCGAGTGGTGCTGCCCTCTCTTTGTTTCTGCCAGGCTTTCAGGGGGTTGCCTTTTCTCCCCTGCTGCACCTGGGGATGTGTGTGTGGCGGGGGGGAGGAAGCTGGTTAAATCCTGGCTAGTCCGTTGCCAAAGCCAGAGGGCTTTTAGGAGGGGAAGTTTTGTAGCAAACTACTTGGGAGTAGCTCTGTGCGTGTATCCATACTAACAGCTGAAAAATATGGGAAACGTAGCTACGTGAAAGGTACACGTCCTTCCCTGGGACTGCATTCCATATACCTGCTACTTGGTATAGGGAATTATTACTACACCACACCAATGCATGAATCAAAACTCAACGACAAATAAAAGATGAGCAGCAACCACTCTCGCAATACAGCAAGAGTGGCCTGAATATTTAGATTTGAGAGGCTATTGCAGAGGGGAACTTCAATGCATGAAAGGCTGCCAGAGAAATGCACAAAAAAAGTTAGTCGTAGCAGAGTTTGGCTAAGCACATAGGCTTTTACATCCATCTAAAGAACTGCTGCAGTCACCTACAGCTCACCAGCACTCAGCCAAAACAAACTCTCTGTAAAAAGGAAGTGGTCATGTAACTAATTGTCAAGATTTCACTAGGACCTATTTTTAAAAACTGAAACTGCAGGCAGGTGCTGGGACAAATCCAGGACCAGAGAAAAAAGAAATAAAGATTAATAATAAAAAAGGCCTAGAGTATTCCAATGATCTTAAATTTCTGCCCATTGCAACCTGTGAAACTCATTTTAACAAGCAGTGTTGTGTGACAATTTATACAAGTGTTCCATGCTCTAAATCTGAGTGTATTAAAATCAGTGATAAAGTCTGGGACACAGGAAAATTTAACAATGGCAAAGTTCCAAATGCACAGTTATGAGACAGGAGCAGAATGAGCAGATCCGATTCACTAGAGCGGAGACAGCAGCAGAGTCTTCATGAAGGAACTCTCGCTATGGCAGCTTTTGGAAATTCCAAAGCAAAATAGCTATGGAAAGCAAGATCCATTTTAGATGATGAATACATGTGCTGTAAGGGCTAAATTTAGCTAGAAGGAAATTTTGAAAGTAGATGTGTTCCAACAGTTTAAGCAGCATGGTAAAATATGTTTATAGGTAAGAACTGTAGACAAATGCCCAGCATCTATTTGCATTAGGATAACTCTGCTCCAGTGGAAAACACATTCAGAACAGGCAGTATCACCTGCATTTATAGAAAACACCTCCATAGACAGTCACTGATCCAAGCAGTGGGCAGACTGTGCCACAGGACTCTCCTGTTTCCAGGAGCCTCATATTCTGTCCATTCATTATTGACAAAAGACTTACTACACCAGCACAAAAATTTAAATGGCACATATGCAGAAAACAGTATTATTGTGGGCCTGGCCACATATTTCCTCTAGATTGCTCCTTCTGAAATAAAGACAGGGTTAAAGACCCTGAAGTCTCCTGGTCTGATCTGTTATCATTAGCTCAGCATTGTTAACCTGCCAGCTGGATAGATTTGTCATGTGCTCAAGTCCTACAGGAAATATTATAAAATATGTTACTCTACCATTTGAATGAGGTGTGTTCTCTCTCTCAAAAAACAAAAAAAAACCAAAAAACCCACAAAAAAAAACCAGCACACCAAAAAAAAACAACCAACCAACCTCCCCCCCAAGAAACAACCACAAACCAAACCCAAACCCCCCTGCAAAAAAAAAAAAAACCAAAACAAAAAACCAAAAACACAACAAAAAAACCCCATCCTAGACTAAAACCTCACTGAATCTCTTTTTTAAAACAGTAAGCAAAAAACCCCACCACCAGAACAAACAGCACACCCTCACCCTCAAAAAGAATCCCCCACCAAAAAAAACCCAAAAGCACACACACAAAAACCCCCAGCCCCCCAAAACCCCCACCACAACCCAAAAAATCCAAACCAGAACTATTTTAGAGGGAATTATTCGAAACATTTCATAGCAGCTCAGCAACCCAGTCATTTTCCCAAGCAGCAGTTTTGGTTTTATTTCTTTTTCTCTTCCTCGGTACTTAATCTCCACTGGAGAAGTCAGGGTTATAAAAATAAAAGTACATTCAGGGTAGGAACAAACAATAAATGCAACAACATTTGACCAAACCATTGCTGCAGTTACATGCTTGTAAGCAATTTAAATTCACTACAGGATATGCCAATGACAGGATAGAAGCAATCAAGCAAGTCTCCAGAGTTTGACTCCACTGCTCTGTCCTGGGCCATTACATATATGTGACAGAAAGGCTGCTGTGCACCTCAGCAGCATTGTAGTGATGCTCACTCCATACTATAGCAGAATTAGGTGGAACACTAGTCACATCAGACCTCATTCCCACTCTGAAAGGATAGGAATTAAAATACCAAACCACAACAAACAAAAACAAACAACAATCCACAAAAACAAAACAAAAAAGAAAACCCAAAACAATAAGACCACCAAAACAAAACAACCCCCAAACAAAGAACAACAACAACAAAAAAAGGAAAAAAAGGGGGGGGGGGGGGGGGAGGAAGCCAAGCCAACCCAAAAAAACCCAGTTCTGTGTTTAGTAAGAGAACATTAGTAACCCTCACAAGAGTCAGTGCTTGCACTCCTTGTAGAAGGAGTAATGGAACCTCTCTACTACTTCCGAATAAACTCAGCTGAAGAAGCTGAATAAAGCTTCATAAGTTACACAGAAGACTGTCAGGGAGAAAAGAACTAGAGACAGAAACCCTAAAGAATTACACATCTGCCATTAAAAATAGGGAAACAAGGCCAAGACCTGTTTTCATAAACCTTTTTAGCCTGCACTGAAAGATCTACTGAAGAAATTTGTTTAGGCAAACTGATGCTATTTCTACCTTCACTGTGTCAATGCACAGGGTTCTGATCAACAGCCTTTATCCCAGTATCGCTCAGTGAAGGGACTTAATGTATTAATTCACCCTTCATGAAATCAGAAAGAGCATGTTAGCTGGAGGCCTTTTTTATTTTAAGTACAGAAAATGCTGTGATGGAAATACAAACAGCAAAGTGCCTTTGGTTATTCTTAACGAGATCTTAAACTTCCATATGTGATCTTGGATGTACAAATAAACCTATGATTCATAATACTAACAGCATGAAGAATTTGGAAAGAATATCAACTCTTACTTGCAGTTATCCTATTTCCTAATAAACCATATGGTAGGAGGCACAAGATACTTTTCAATGCAGATAATGATAGCATATATGGTATTTACAATGTGATGTAACACCAAGCTATCTTTTATTTTCTTCCACAGGTTTTCACCAGCAATATTTTTATATCTGATTTGCACAGTACCATCACTATGGCTACTAGAAATTCATCATGGGACTCAGGTATTTGTCATGAGACAAGATGGACTAGTTTGAAATTGATGCATTATTTGATGGGTTGAATTTGGGCATTCAGACAGAAATCTGCCAGGTCTTCTATTTTATACTGGTGGGTCTCCCAGCCCAGCTACAGCTAGACTATGACTACTGTGCACTCCCTAAATATGAAGTCATGAGCCTTATTACTAGCTGAAAATGAGACCATTTATTTGCACTTATCTGGGGAATTGGGGACTAGAAGTTTGAAAAACAGCCTTTCACCCCCAACTTACCAGGTTGAATCTTCATAAGGATGGTGAAAGAATTTAATTGCTTTAGAGGCCTTTGTAAAATAAAGTGTGAGTTTCACAGCCCTTACAGGCAGATATCACAACTCCAAGCAAGCCAAAATTGAGACAAGTGTCACTGAAAAAGGTCTTAAACTCAAATTACCTCATGTTTCCTGCAACCTAGAAGAATACTTACAGATTACTACCACAGATAGCTGGCATGGTAATTTGTCTGCCAGTGTTTACATCATTTCTTTGTGCTGTGTAGTAATCTAGGATGGCGTGTCTGGATTCCAATTTAGGACTAAAACACATGGTAAAATTAAGGCAATTGTTCTTTTGACAGATGGAGCCAGTTAGGGCCAGAACAGAGCCAGTTAGCTTAGCAGCTCATGTTGAGTGAACCACCTCCTTATAGGCTGCTTTCAAGCCCCTGTAGCACTTCCATGTAGTGAGAAGGGGCTTCTGTCTATCCCAGAATTTACACATATGCAGTACCTTATATCCACAACAGAAAAGGGCCTGATAGAAACAAGAGCAAAAAATAACAGAAAAAAATACATAAATTAGACTAAGAAGACCTAGTGCCTCATTTTCTCCTTTGAAACATCGTTACAGCCCACAGAAGCATAATCAAATATTCAAAATTGTGTTTACACTGAAAATGCCTGAGGCTTTTTCTAAATATTAGGAATTTATTGTCTTCTTGTTTTGCCAGATCTCCTTAAACAGTCGCAAACAGGTAATGTGGATATTGAGAACATTTGTCATAGTTAAATCTCATCCAAGAAACAGGCTAATTCTGTAGTCAAAGGCAGCAGTTTATTTCCCAAAATGATGTTAGAACATGGCATACTTTGTTCTTATTGATATACTGCTACTGTGCATGAAAGAGGGAGTATATCAAGTTAATAGCTTAGTTTATACCTGGAGAGACAGGATAGAGTTCTGGAAACACACAATCTAACAGATTTAAAAACAGTACTTCCAGAAGGGGAGCAGCCCTCCTAATGATCTCAAAACCAGCACCCAAACTAGTACTACTCCTGATACTAAGGTATTGCTGGGATTTTCCTTATTAAAATACTAACAGATGATTACGTAGTTGCTAAATTCACACACTTAATATATATATATTATGAAAACAGTTTGTGGTCTTTAAGGCAGTAGAATTTTGATCTCATATTGAAACTTTGACAGAAAACATCAACTGCTTAGGTTGGTGCTGTTACTTGAGGCTTGTGCTAATATGCAGCTTCTCTTCCTGAAGACAGAGGCAATTCTGCCCAAGTACTGCAGAACTGGACATAAGTAATACCATTCATATATCAACAGTGAAATACTGCACTGTGTAGGAACTACTGCTATGCAGTGAAGTATTTGGGGATGAAATACATGTTTGAGAGAGACCATAAAGTAAATTGAACTGTACTGAGTGAAAAAATTGCTGTCTGCAGAATAGTGTCAAGAAAATTAAAGCCATCTGATCCATTAAAAAAACCCCAAATATTCTTTCTTAATAAAGTATGACATCTCAGATAAACAAATTCCTCTATTACCTTTCCAAATGCCTGGTGCATCACTGTCACAGAAAGTGATAAATGACCACCTTTTGCAAGACTTACCCAGCTACCAGTGCTGTAGTGAACATAGGCTTCCCAGTCAATAATAAGGTAGATACTTGGCAAATACTGTATTTTTAACTACCTTAACTTGAATATTCATTACTTCCTTAAAATGTCAGTGCCCATTCCCTTAGCCTCATTCTGAGCTGGGATTCCCTTATCAGCTAAAATATAGTATATCACTCTCCTAGAAGTGATCTTACATCTTTCACCATTTCTCTTCCCTCCCAAATGCATCATCTTCCTCAATTCAGAAATCAGCTTAAGCAATCTTTTCTCCCTGTTTTACTTTTCAGCTGTTCTATATGACCAAAATGAAGCAGTCATGGTTGCTTTGAATTTCTGACATCACACATGTTACCATAGTGATGGGCAGTCTGTTTCCAGCAAATTGCAGAGAACAAGAGGTGTACCTGTTACTTAGCAGAGGGCCTGCTTCAGGGAAGGGCTAGCTTCTCCCATGCCATACTCAGGCTGCAAGCCGTACATCAAAAGGATTGAGGGTACTCCGCATTTGTGTTCAAGTACCAAGTTTACTATTTCAACGCTGGACCCATTGTGAAAAGTTTTAGCTAACCTTGGTTATATTTGGGAATAATGGATTGCGAATAACATGCAACCAGAAATTTGCTGAATTAGCTCAGTTTCAGGTGTACCCCATGCACTGACAGCAAGCTCTTTGCAGGCCATATACTAGGACAACTCTATGTCATGCAACAGAATTTCTGGTTTGATTAGATATTTTGTAAATCAGAGGAATGAAAGCTACATGTCAGAAAAAAAAAAAATGAAGTAAACTAAGCTAGAACTTATGCAAAACATGTACAATTTCTTCCTGTTTTATTTTCGCACCGTTAAAAGACCTAGGCATTTTTGTTTAGCTATGCACACAGTGTTGACACCTAGGAGTAACCTAGGTAAACTGCATTTATCAGCTGCCTGTGAAATTGAGCGTTTTCCCTTGCCACATTCCCATTAAGTCACTGCACATACATAATTGGCTAGGCAAATATGCCTGGCACCAGCAGTCCTATTTATATGCATATACATGACGAAAATAAAGGCTCTTCTCCAAACTTCCAAGTGAATCACCACCACGATCACCACTTAATAAATATTCAGAGAGAAACAACCAACACAAGATATGAACATACTTAAATTAAAAATCAGGAGCCTACTTAAACAACTGGCTTTGCAGATGCAGTTTTCCATTTCCTGCCTACATGCAGTTGAGAAGAGATATGGACCTGGCCCTGAGGAGTGCAATTCAGTCAGAGTTTGTGGAACCTTGCACTGAAATAGTAACCCTGCCCCCCTCCCCACTCAGCTTGAGTACTTGCAAAAGTTACATGTAATGAACCTACAAAAGACACCGATAAAGTGAGTTAATTTTCTTAAAGAAATATTCTCTGCAGATTTGTGCCAATGGGGCAGGGGATGAAAAAGGCATGCTTTCCTCCACCTCTGCCCAGTGCTGTGAGTTGGTGATTCCTGCAGCTTCTCCACCCGGTGCAGAGGTTATGCAGACCAACTGTGAGAGCTGTCTCCCCTCTGTTGTTGTCACAGGAGAGCCATGGCATCTGCTAAGCAGCAGCCATGCACCTTGCAACCCACACAGTAAAACTGCTACAGGCTCCTGTTTCACTCCTGTCCTTCAGACTCCTGATTTACTTGCTGGGAATTCTCAGAGTGTTTGGGAAGGGATGTCCACCATCCTTGCACATACAGCAGACGTGGCAGCTTTGGCAGATCCATCCCTGAGAAACAGGGCTTTAAAAAATGAACAAGAAATCTCCAAACGCTGAGGTGTAGTTTAATGCAGGTTCATGGCTCACTTCCTCTTACCTCTACCAGACCAGGCAGGGGAGCAGAGGAGAGAACTCAAATGCAAATGAAAGGCTATCAAAGTGAATTAGCCTTCCTCCTCCATCACAAGTTAGTAACGCATTTGCTCTACCAGGACAATTTGTTACAAGGTATATATTAACTTTTTAATATTCTGGGGTAGTTATGCCGCTTACACAGTTTTTAGATCATGGTTTCCTCAGCCAACTGTGTCACACTGCCTGTGGGGGTTACTCAGAAAGGCTGACTTTGACCTCAGAGGCTGGCCTCCATAGGCTTTAGAATTTTCTACAGGCAACAGATAAAAAGATATCTCCAGAGCACCAGTTAAATTTTGTTTCCAAAACATCCTCTGAACAACCTGTTCTGTCTCTCTCCCTTGGTTAAGGGGCTAACCTAGTGAGATAAGCCCTACAAGGATGTAGCCAGACAGAGTAACAGCCGCTCCATCTCA
>NW_009939457.1:20343-21492 GCF_000696875.1 Nestor notabilis | reverse complement strand
CACATGTATGCGAATCTTTCAAAGCTTTCACACCCACAGTCCAAAGGCAGCAAGCATTCCATTTAAGAGCCTTTACCTCCAATTATTAAAGAAAAAAACCCAACTTTTTTTTCCACCAGATTTTTCAGACCATGGGAAGTTACTCCATTTATTTGTGACAAGAGGCAGCATTTACCCAGATACTGATCAACATTATCAGAGACCAAATAAAGCATCAAAGTAGAATCTGAAATTTGCTAGAATGTGACACTTGCTGGAAAATGTTGCCTTTATACTGGCAGGCATTATGCTGAACACAGCTACTCAGTATGCACTAGAACACATTCCAATTGTTGCAGAAAATCACTCTCCCTGCAATAAAATGGTGGGGGGCCCAGTGGAGAAATGCAAATCATCTTGTGTTCTCTGGCACAAATAGGACAGGATAAAAGTCTTTAATAACAGCATGGTTTGATTTTCTAATTATCCCTTTTTATTACAATGCAAAGAAATGTTAAGGGATTGCTATGAAGATAGAATTTTAGAATCATACCCCAGTTGCTCCGGGGCCAGCCTTGTGTGTGAAGGAAGAAGGGCAGTGCAGAGTTACAGCCCTACTGCAGTTGATGTAACAGTATGTTTTAGCCAACATTCTATTTCCCAGAGCACTGGGTACTTGGAGAAAGTAAAATACCTGTTTTTTCTCTACTCTACAGGGGTAGGCAACAATACAGGTCCATTTTTCTTAATTATTCCTGTATCTCACCACTCACATCATGAATTTCCTTGCAAAATAAGGCACAGCTTGGGGGGAGGGGGTGGGATGGTGGTGTGTGGGTGTGTGTAAGAGGGCAGAGAACACGACCCAAATATCCCACCCCAACTCTATTCATTACAGCCTAGATATATATTAGATATATTCAAGATATATACTAGGTAGATTCAAGTTTGAATATAGAGATTGGCCAGGACCATAAACCAGCACACTGACCATGACCAGTTTCAGTTTTTGATCTAGAGATACTATGTAGGAAACTGTTCAGGAGAGCTGTAGGCAGACTGCATTCAAAGAATACCATCTTATAGAATCATAGAATGGTTTGGGTTGGAAAGGACCTTAAGATCACCTAGTTCCAACCCCCCTGCCATGGGCAGGGACACCTCGCCATA
>NW_009939457.1:12585-19896 GCF_000696875.1 Nestor notabilis | reverse complement strand
TGGGCCGGCTGGTCCCGCTTCTTTGGATGCAGCCCAGGATACGGTTGGTTTTCTGGGCTGCAGGCACACACTGAAGCTGGCTCACGTTCAGCTTCTCATCAACCAACACCCCCAGGTCCTTCTCCACAGGGCTGCTCTGAATCTTAACAACACAAAGATGTCACCCGCTCCATCAGTCTTCAAATTTACATCCTCTTCTACAGTAAAATCCTATACTTTCTCAGGGACCTACCAAAACATCAATCCTGTCCTCATGAGAGGAATTCCTCCCTTCTGAACAAGAGGGGAATTACATTCAGAATGAGCATGTACCTTTGTAAACACCATCTGAATTTCACAAATGAACCGTCTACAGTTCAGCAAAACAGGGCTTTCTCAGCCACAGTGTGCATCTGCTACCCGTATGAGATGTTTATGCATGTTTGATGTTTCTGTTCACAACAGTACTGTGGTAATGAGCCTGGAGCAGTTCAGGTGAATGTCAGCAACCAAGACTTCAATCAGTCCAGAGACAGCAGTCATAGAAGTGAGGGAACAGATCACCACATCATTCAAACGGTGGGACACCTTTTCCTATTCCTAGTTAATATCTTATGATAATTAGAGTAACTAGAGAGGACTGTTGTGTCTATTTGAGAGGGCTCCTCATGCAGTGAAGAACACTAAAAAACAAGAAAGAATAGTTTCAGAAAACCGTATTGTCAAAATGGTGTACAGTGTGCTGCATGCTAACTACTGTTTGTAGAGCAAGTTTCTGTGTGAAGTGGTGACTCTCCTACCATTATGTTCCAAATCTCAGTAACTTTAGAATTTAGAAATTTAGAAAGAGTCTGGATCACTGGTCTACAAAGGATAATGCTCAGCTGGCTGAAAAATGAGAACAGAAAGAGCAGTAAACAGAGAAAGACTTACTATTCATTACCCAAAGTTTGTATTAATGTGTCTTTTTTCAGGCTATGCCTGCCGCATAAAAATGATTTGCTCTAATACATTGTGAAGGAGAACAAAAGCAGGCTCAAGGATGAACACAATCTCTGAATGTATCTATAATGACAGTCTCCTGAAGATACAGTATCTTATTAATGTCTTTTAAACAGGCTAAAGTCTTTGTGAATCAGCTCTCCACAATCTGCGAGACTGTGTGGACACTGGCCCTCCACCAGACTTTTCTACTGCTGCTAGTAATTGGGAGATGGCTTCTCCCTATCGGAGTTGAAATCACCCGGGATCAATTGTCTCAGCTGCTTCTCATGTTTGTGGGAACAGCAGCAGATATACTTGAATTTGCTAGTGAAACTTTGGACATCGAAGATGTTCGGTAAGAATTATTTGCTGACATTAATAATATGTATATTGCAAGATACGTGTTTTGTTTAAAGATCTGTTTGTGCACTCTTCAGTGTTCAGACTGGTGTAGCTGTATTTCCCACAGATAATGGCTACATTCAAGGGCTGTGTTTTCCTACTCTCACTTTTCCCTTTATAAAGGACCTAATGGTCCTAAGAGCTTTGTTAGGGATTATTCACCTGTTGCTAGTAGAGAAGCACGTCGTCCATCACAATAAAAGGGTACAAAAAGCCAAACAACTAGCACAACTGCCATGAAGCATCAGTTCTTACAGCTACAGGAGCTGAAACACTGGTTACACAGTAAGCCTCTTACAGGTTAATTAATTGTTTTAGACTAGCAAGGAAGCAACTAGACTTTGCTTTAGTGATTCATTGTCCAAGCTGCTTCTTTGATTATCTCATTTGTACTTTCCTCATGATAGAATGAGAAAGTGTTCAAAGATAAAGATGAAAGGGAATGGCATAGTCTGGTGTGAATTTTCAACACTGTGATCTTTCCCAGAGGAAGTAAGCTCATCTCCCACTTGCAGCACTGAAAGATGAGCTATGAACATCTATCATAAAGAAAAAGAATCACAGAAGAGTTTCATCCTCTCTTACATACATACTATTATATATATATATTATATCAAATAAAAGGTTTTAAAGCAGGAAAAGAGGTCTTCCCACTTGGCAGAGAAGCTTTAGGCTTGCAAGGAATGTGTAATCACTACAAGGGAAGAGATACCTCCTCTTTGAGCTAGAGTCTATTTCCGTATGGTTATCATTATAATCTTAGCATCAGCTATTTAATGTAATCACACAACTGAAACGTGTAGCCTGAACAGCAAAAATTCCATACCAAAAAGTACCTCTGTTTTCCTTAGTCTTACCATTAATCAATTGCCATTTTGCTCAACTACCCTTTAAATGACTTTACAAATCCTATGGGAAACATTTTTGCTATCGCATAAGGAAACTTCATCTTCACTATTATCAGTTTTTTCCTCTCTCACAGGAAGAATTACGTTCTCATAAATGCAATTCTTGCTGTATGGACATGGAGTATGTTACAGTTTCCACTTGATCTTGCAGGTTAGTTCTTGCACATAAACAAGAGAACAAATGCTTTCGGTTTTTGCTGGCACGTCTTGCAGCTGTACACATGTTACAGACTATACCAAGGACTTCTGGTGGAGAGCAATTTATATGGCAATGATGGTTTCTGAAGAAAGTCCATTGTGGTTTCTTTGCAGGAAACACTTATTTCTGGTTAACCTCTGATGTCCCTGATAAAACTCTCTACTTCCAGAAAACAAATGGATTGCAATATTGTATGGAGCATCTTGTCCAGTTGCCTGTTACTGCTGTAAACTTCTTCATGTAAGCTCTTGAGTTAGATCTAGTCTATTATGGCCCAAATCTGGGTAGATTACTAGACTCTGTGGAGATATGGGCAATTGTTAACTACAGGGATCAGCACAGCCAAGAAAACAGATGTTATCACAGAAGAAACTACTTATTCACAGGGAACATAAAGGACTATATAATGTTAGGACTGTACAGTCATATCTTAAAAGGCCCAACATTCAGCCAGTTTGAGTTTGTTTTTGTCCCTAGGCAGAAAAGGCTTCCCTATGTCCAAGAGGAATCATGAAAGCTGCCTCAATCATCATCTCTTGAAACCATTTTAGCCTTCAATCACTACAAGTTTGCAACTTAATGATACCAGTCCAAAGATACATTATCCTCACTAGCATCTTATATAAAATCGCACACTAGGCTGACACACTGACTAAAATAGTAAATGAATAAAGTAATAATGAAATAATTATTCCAGGAATATTTTGTTAGCCTTTTCTTCACGGACAGCACTAGGCTTTGTTTTCAACACTGGAGTTACAAAAATATTTCAGCATTTCAGCTCAGCAGCTCACCTCCCAAAAAAAATGATGCAACCACATTTCAGATTTATCACAGCTAAAGTTGCTGTTACTAGCAAAATATATTCTGTTAAAGACGCACAATACATAGGTTTAGAAAACTTCATATACATCACCACCACACAAATAAATTCAAACAGTGCTTGAGCAATCTTAGCATTAATTTAAGTGAAGTAACCTCTTGTACTGTGCATTTTCTTTCTTCCTCTGGCTATTGCTTTTGTGCTTGATATACCATTTAAAAACAAAATTATTGAGCACACATTGCCCTGAGATTTACTATGGTTTCAGTTTATCTTGGGTAGTTTATACAGATGTACAGATAGTACTTATTATTGAAGTGTCAGAATGTTTACTCACAACATGATGTAAAATAGAAGTTTTTAGGCACTGATTGATTAGGCACTGCAGTTAGGACCATTAAACAGCAATGATGCAAAAACATATTAAAAAATTAGCTGCTGTTGAAGCTTTGCCTAGTGGATTCAGCAAATTTCCACATTCTACAGTTAATTTTCCACTCAAGGCTCATCTTCTTCCCTCTTTCCCCCAGTGTTGACTGAAACAATAGAATTATTTTACTGAGCTGAAATGTTTGGCAGTTGTTGCTGTGTCACAAGTAGCTATGTTTTCTAAGCTAGTGAAAACCCACAGTCTGAGAGACATTAGTTAAGATCCATGCATTTTCATAAGAAGCAGCCATACTCAGCACACACACACTCTTCTGATGATCATTCTCTACACACCATGCCACAAAAAGCATTCTAGCCCGCCACTACTTTTATAGCCAAGGGGAACACATTCATGCAAGTTCCAACCATTGTATGCAACTTCATACCCAGAAGGCTAAGAATGAGTGACTGTGGCTCAAGTCTTCTATGGCAAGCAGCGACTACAGTTTCTTTGTATCCATAATACTTGATATTACCCTACACTGACATGATTTATTCTTACTATGACACATGAAAAAGGCAGTGGCTACCTGGTGACTTTTAAAACCAAGGTCTTAAACAGTCTGGAACAAATTGAAGTGCTATAGCTCAGGCTATTCCAATTCAGCATGGTACTTTGTTGGATTTTTTCTTAAAGATATATATTAGCCTAACATGTTGATTTAACAGCAAAATGCCTGGAAAAGTTGTTACAGAATGATTAGGTGATCTACTTTTGTTTCATATTTTAAAAGTATATAAATGCTGATAGCTTTGTGGGATAGAAAAGGGGAAGCAGTTTTTGGTCCTGTTTGGCAGACCACGTAAGTGTCCGCTTAAGATAAGCTTAGTGTGTTTTGCTGAAACAGACCTCAGAAATTGGATATGCTTTATGTTGAATTGTTCATAGTTGAATGCATTTGCTTCCCTTTAGGCCAACCCTGGCTCAATTTTAAAATGTTGTTTTAACATAACTGTGTTCTATTTCCAGTACAGCATATTGGCTGCAAACCAACTGCATCAACTAGGCGGATCCCCAGCCTGCTGCTGTGCAGGTACAGTGCAGAACTGTGGAACATTGGGGTCAGCCTTTTCATACAGGATGGTCCCTTCTTCATTGTGCGTTCAATCCTGATGGGCCACTTCAGAATATTCAATCAGATGTTGGTGTTTTTTACAGCTAAGAATATCTTAGTTGTGACTCTACAATTGTATCGTTTGGCAGTGATAACATTAGACTTTCGTGCTACCATTCTGCAGAAGAGCAGGAAAGGAGAAGTCAGCTGTTGCCCATGCGAGCCTTATAAAACTAGTACTCATGCTGCTGCTGACCAAGACACCGAAATGAAAGAGTTTGTTGCTTTTCCTCCAAAAGAGGAATCTCAAGCTCCATCAGAAGATAAGTGAGCACAGTTACTGACTTGAAAGAGGTTGCATTTCCCACAGCTTCTTCAGAAAGGCTTAGCCTATTTCTGTGATCAAATATGACTTGAGTGCCCAGGTCATCTCTTCCACCAAGAGGTCAATAATTTCTTCTAAATTGTAGGGGAAAATTCTGAAGCAAACTCATAGAAATGGACCTTTTTCTTTTTATCAATTTGCATGGTGGGTTTTGACTATTTTCCTATTATGTTATCCAGAGGTATTTTGTAGCCATAGTTTGTAGTAGCAAGAAAGGTCTGGCACACTAACAAGTCTGTTATTTTTGGTGGCTCTGTGCTAACATATGTACTTGGATGTATTCACATAGAGGGACAAGTCTATCTATTATGGGAAGTACAGAATCATTTAGCTCTATTTGAATGGTCAGGCTATAACTACTGTGTGATGAACAGTATGTTCACCACGTATGGGAGCAACTTCAGCAGTGACAACTGTGCAGACATGCAAGTGAAGGGAGAGGACAGATTTCTACTCTTACTGTAACATCTAAACCGCTCATTCAAGAAATTTAAGCAAATCTTCATCAAATGTTACCTCATCCTTGGCTGGATTCAATTAAGAACTGTGCAGCACCATTACACTGCAAACACAAGACTGTCTTTTAGGACCTACATGGTCTGAGTAACCTAAACCTTATAAACAAAACAAAAACAAAACAAAAAAAAAAAGCAGCCCCACAGATCATTAGAAGACTACACCATTTGTCTCAGGCGTTTTCTAAAGATGTTTGCATTTCTAGTCCCACCAGTTAGACCACACAACCCCCTCCCCCCCAAAATCAAAAAAACAAAAACCACCCAAAATACTTGTATAGACTTCTTTTTATCCCAGTTCACTGTGACTGCAGTTGAGACAAGTTTTTAAAATGTCTCAATTTCACATGATTTTTAAACATGGCCTGATGCAGGCATTCAATCTAAGTAGAAAGAAAATGGCAGTGCTTAAGTTTGAAAAGACAAGGTAGACAAAAGGATTCAGGCTTGGACTTCACATTCCTTGAGGCACAACAAGGTCCCATGATAAAACTTGAGAGACTGTCTGGTCCATTGAATGCCAAGATCCATTTTTAAGAAATAGCTAATAATTACTGATTTACTACTTTCACATTTGCAGTGAACAACACAGGGCCAAATTCATTTGTCCCAAGAACACACTTTAGATCAGTGTAAGACCATTAACTTTGCTGACCTTATCTTACAGAAGCTGAAAGAAGGATAAGTGATTTTTGAAAGTTTGCCTAAATACAGATTTCTGCATCCATTCTAAGAGCCATAAAAATATGGCAAATATGGAGTGACCTAATTAAGATAACTTCCCTTATTAAAAATTCATAAGTAAACCTTAGTTTCTAAAGCCTCAGCTATCTAAAAAGAGAATCTGGTTTCAGGAATTAATAAAAGGGTTTCTGCCACCACTGCAGCAGTCATATGCTTATTTATCCATAGCCTGATAAGCAGTTACATGTTTATTCTTTCAAAGATTAAATATTTTAAAATTCTATCCCCCAAACACATGAACTGTGTTTATACTTGTGAGCTGTTACTGTTCTATGCAGGATCTGGCACTTCCATTACAGAAGAAAATGCACAGACATAAACGAAGGAAGTCTGATATGCTTCATAGCCCTTTCTACCATTTATAATTCAGTAATAAAGTGCAACACATCCTGGTTTTCTTATTTTGGGTGTTTTTCCAGCAGAAATTTACTAGATGATCTTAAGGTTTTTTCCAACCCTAACCATTCTATGATTCTGTGACCATTTGCCATGGCATTGTGAAGTAAATATACGGAGAGTAGAATGTGACTTTATTTGGGATTTTAATTCAAGTCTAGAGGTAAAAAAAGAGTGTTGCAGCTGCTGAGCTATGCTGTCTAAAACCTTTCACACTACAGTGAATTTAGAATCAGTTGGTAGAACTGCAAAACATCTCTTCCTTGTTGATGCCAGCAAGGACTACTCACATTCATTTTGAGTTTGCTTGCTGATATAGTAATTATTCCGTTAAAAGGATCCATTCTAATTAATTTGGAGTGTACTGAGCTTGCTAGAACGTCATTTAAAATTCATCAGCACAAAAATTGCAGGATGTACTTTTTTAAACAACTGCCTATCAGGTTCAGCCTGCAGCAAATGTATGATCCCCTGGGGTCAGCAATACAGACA
>NW_009939457.1:0-12550 GCF_000696875.1 Nestor notabilis | reverse complement strand
GCAGGAATATTTTACGGAGAACTATATTTCCTGGTCTTCAGGCTGTTCCATTTTAAACAGCAGTAAAGCTTCTAATCAGATTTACTGTGAGAAGAACTCAGTTCAATGCTAGGTTGTTACTACCAGATCCAATTCATTCACAGACGAATAGGCTAGATCCTCCCTTGTGCTTACAATAGAATAGATTTGGACTTCCCTTTTCCTCTCCACTACCAGGGATGACAACAAACAGATTGTTTAAAAACAAAAGAAAACCTAAACAGTCAAAACACTTAAATGGTGGGTAGTCTACCTCCCCACCTGTGTACAGAGGGAATCACATGCCAGGTAGCCGCAGGAATGACGTACAGTTGCCTCTACTTCATTAAGAAGCCTGGAAATGGCAATTGAAGAAGTCTGGTAGCTTGTATGTTTGGTCACAGTGGCAAACCCCTGTTGCAAGCCCTTCTCACCTTCCTCTTCCAAATTTCTTGAGAGGGGTGACTACAGCACTGTTGTTTTCCAGCAGGCCGAGTCAGCTCAATCAGCAGCTGGGTGTGAGGAGCCATTGTCTCTTCCTGCAGCCTTCCAGAGCTTTGTACAAGGCAAGAAGTAGAATAGATTTTCTTGAAGATTTGCCAGCACCTGTGGAGTAGCTAAAGAACTGATGTCACACTTGCTATTCAGGAAAAGCTGCAGTAAACTTTTAGACAGAGAAAATACAAGCCTTCAAAATAGAAGGATTTCAGAAAATTATTTAACCATTGCTTACTTGAGTCAGGAGAATTACATTACTAAATCTGTTCTGCAAGTAGATATCTAGCCATTTACTGTTGTTTATTCTAGTTGTTCCTGCCTTGTCCTTTTAGATTATTCCATATTAAGCCTCACTAAATATTTTAATACTTGTCTTTTCCTGTTCTAAAATATATTTCTCTTTTTCTTTGGATGTTGGCTCAAATAAGATCATGGCACTGAGCCTAAAAAAAAAAAGAAGAAAAAGGAAAAAAACTAACAAAAACCACGCAACCAACAACCACCATTATTTTATTGCATTCCTCTTGTTATTTGTACTGTTTTATGTTCTCTGGGACCATGTGGAAATGGAAGAAAATGTGCAATTACTTTTAAAAAATTCCAACTGTATTTTGCAAATAAAAGGCAGTTACCTCAGGCATAGCTGCCAATTTATTATGTGAGAGCTGACTGTTATATGTTCCCATTAATTACATCTTCCACATGCTGCTTGTCCTTTCCATCCTTGGAAGTTAATTACTTAGGCCAGATTCTGACGGCAGCCACTGCTTTGAAAAACCACAGCAACTGCAGTAAATTCTACTATATTCTGGATAGGTTCTTTACTCACAACCTTTGCCTCCAAGTATGCCAGTCACAGTGTTAATCCCAGAGAGGATGTGTTTAATATTTCCACATAGGATGCATTTACAGATGTACTTAAATACGCATATGCATTTAGACACCCATATACCCCTGGCAGTGCCTAATACATACAGTCTGTCTATAAAGCACTTATAGAAATACCTGAACATTACAAAGACCTTAAAGCTCGGGGCTCCAAGCACTAAGCATACAATACTCCAAACAATACACTGATTGAAAAAAAAAAAAAAAAATAATTGTGAGTTCCTTGGAATATATTCTTTCCATGCATGTTTCCTCAGTTGCATGAGACCTACCCAATCGTTATTTCCCTCTCAAAGTTTTTTAAAAGAGCATTAGAACAGAACTGTAGCATCTAAAACTGCACAAGGCTGTTTCTCTGGTTCTGTGTCAATAGAGAATAGGCAAGTCTGGAAAACAGCACATTGGATAGGCATTGGCCCTCTTGGTTTTGGGTCCAATTCTCCATCTGTTTCCATGATATTCTCTTACCTTCTTTGTGCAGTGAAGGAAAAGAGATATTCTTAACCTGTAATGGTGAGACAATGAAAGGGGTCATGATGGCAGAAGTAGTAGAAATGTTTGCCTGAGACTGGTCACTGCACCAGTGGGGAAATATGATTCAGACCCCTAATGAAATAGATACTAATGACTGAGAAAAGATCACTGAGAAAGATGTGAGCCGTGTTCTGTAAACCTTTCCTGGCCCTTCAGAGACAGCATGAGAAGAGTTCTCATCAGCCAGCTCCACTCCAGCAAGCTGCTAACAAAGGAATTCCAGTGATTTTTGACTCTGTCTTCTGTAAAAAGTTCTACGCAAACTTTTCCTAATTTGGGCTCACTTGGGTCCCATGTTTTCTTTTTAGACTGTGCGGGTGGGAAAGTGATGTAACAATATTAAAAAAAAAAACAAAAAAAACCCCAACAAAAAACAACAACAAACCAAACCTTACTGTATCAACACAAGCTCTTACCTCATCTGCTACATACTGCTGTTCTTTCCTTGTTTACATTTCTGGATGGTTTCAGGGCCCACCTTCCCTATCTCAGTACATGGACAAAAGATGCTAAACACTGAACTTCTCACTGCTGCTGTGAAAGTCTTCACAAAAGCACAAATCCATTTAGGCCAATCAAAGATTAAGAAGAGCCAAACCTATTTCTTCCTGTTAAAGACAGAAGGTATCTACAGCTGCCAGAGTTTCCTCCATTTATTTGTAGATTACTGCAGAGAGAAGATTGTTTTCCTGAGTAGTCTTTCTGCGAAGGACTAGCTGATTGAAACAGCTGCATCATTTCCTGCAGACCTATGGATTAGTATCTCCTTCAAACAATCTTAAGGTCATGCAAAGTTTGAAATGGGGCTGTCAAGCTGTAGGAAAAAGATAAAGCTGTTGAAAGGTGGCACAATGTAAAAGTGATGCCTTAACCCAGCATTTTTAATTCTGGGAGGTGGGAAAGGCCTCCAAGCTGAATAAAGAAGGCCTGCATGGATGTCATCTGTAATAGCAGCTTGGAAGATGTGAACTGAAAAAACCCAACACTTTAAAATCTTCAGTCTCCTATATATCTAACTAACGGTATCCTGAAATAATCATACAGGATAGATGTAATCACAGCTAACACCCAGGCCTCACCAAATACTCAAGAATAGGTTTACAGTGCAAGAAAAATAGTTGAGAGTTATTATTCACAATGATCTAAAATGAAAGAAACCGATGCTTCACATTTGAAGAATGTGTTAGGCAGGATGCCAGGTAAAATTAAGTCCAAGCGCTTCACAATTTTAGACCCCTGGTAGAATTCACAAAAAGCTTGTCTTTCACAACAAACTTGGTAGAAGCCTTGTTAGGGCATCTTTCAGGATTGCAGGAGACTATAGTATGCTCAGCAACTGCAGTACATGAACCAAGACAGCTGTCAGAAACTATAACTCACTGCAGGCTTAATCCTGCTTTCAGTAAGCATTCACTATGCTGCTGCTGAAGATCATTGCTATGTCTATAGTATTACTAGAGAAACATAAAACCAGGATTCATTTTTTCAGGCAACCAATTCAAATATTTTAAGAAGCACCTTCCAAAGAGATTCATCAGAACTGCCAAACTAGAATACTCTTTTACTCATTAGAGGTCAGCTCTTAAATGTTAAGCCTTCTCCCTGAGAAAGTGCAAGGGGAAGAGCTCTTTCTTCTTTCCTTCACCTTTTTCCTTCTAGATTTCACACTGAGGTAAAATCTAGTTGTCCTGATCCAATAACAAACCAATACAAGTTAATATTCAGCCTTATGAGCTGCATATCAAGTTTAACTTAAAATTTAAGCTCCATTGTAGCAGGAGAGAGGGAAAAAAAAAAAAAAAAAGAGAAAAAGAAAAGGCTACTTTGTGGTCTAATCTAGGGAATACTAATTCATTAAAAAGAAACTCCTACATGCAGAAAAAGGCGAGAATGCATAAGTAACAGTTGCTACAGGGGTAGCCTGAAGCCATATGCCAGCAAGTTACTCTGCTTGTATATTATGAGAATTTTTATCCATCTAATCAATAAGAAATGAGTAGTTACTATGGCAATTTCTACAGTACAAGGTACTTGTGCTGCAGTAGAGTATGTTCTAGAAGGACAAATACACTTACCACTCTATTATGTAAATTTTTGCACCTTTTACAGTATTGCAGTGCCATATGTAGGCTTGAGAAAGATGAGAAGAATAAGGTGAGAAGAATAAACTGAGTCATAAGATAATGGTAGTTATAAAGGATGGCTTGGGAATTCATCAGTGACTAATAGGTGGCAGGTTAAAACAATCCACAAACATTCAAACAAATCAAGCAGTGTTTTTGCAGATCTTTAGCTTGATACTACATATAACAAACCTAAGATTTCTCTGCTGTATTTCCCTTTGATTATCTTCCTTAGAGTTTAAACTGGTGGGGCTAGAGTCTATTCTCTCCTATACCACCATCAATTCATACTAATACTGATTTTGAAGGATAGCAATACATTCTTCAGTACCTAGGGCTGATTACAATGGATATATTCTCTTACAGCATAGTACTCCATAACACTGTAGGGACTGCTGACTCTTACACTGAAAACAAAGATAAAACTTCACTCTCAAGATACGTAATGCTACAATAGAAGTGCAAGGTTCTTTAAAAAGGTTTGAAAATAATTGATCATCATAATCTCCATTAAATGCATAGAGAAAGTACATATGCCTCCTACAAAATCTTTACCCCAATTCCATCATATATTTTGCAGTATTTATTCTCTCCTCCCCCATCTCTTTTCAAAATATAATTTTTCAAGTATTAGAACAAATGGGAAGGGACCAACGCCAAGGAGAAACCTAAACACTACAGAGGCAGGCAGCTCCCTTGGAGAGGTCTGACATGCCTGCATACAGAAACAACTTAGAACTCATCTCAACTGCTGAAGATGGATCAATGCTTGTAGCACAAAAGTGTTAAAAATATGATCAGGAGAGAAACCTAGGTAAACTAGCATTTGGACAACTTCAGGTGAGAGAAATGGGCACACACAAATGCAGGGCCCTGAGGGCACTTTAAAACCTCTGTTAACATCTCCTAGAATCCATATATGAATAACATATGGTAAATTTACATGTGTGTTCACTTCTGACAAATATACACACCTGACAGGTTCAGATTTTGATGCCTTTTGTCAAATGATCAGTGCTGAGAACTGGAAGCTAAATGTACTGGGTTCTTTTCCAAAGCATTCAGATACAATCATATTTTTACTCATAAAATATTGACTCTAAAGTTATATTATAAAAAACCCCACTGATTCCTACATAGGAAGACTCTGGGGCTCATTGTAGTAGCAAAGACGTCCACAAAAACCTCACAGGTGGAAAAATAATTAAAAGAAGAATAAGTACAACCCTTAATAATTATGCAGGTTCAAAAGACATATTTGAAGGGGGACAATCCCTTTGAAACCTGAGAAGGGAAGAAAGACCTTGTATCAAAAGACAATAAACTTAAGCAAATCTTTTGAAGGCTGGGAAGATAACCAACAGTTGTATACCACAGTCTAAGCTAATGCTGTGATAATGTATAAACACGCAAACACAAATGCAAAGCTCTAACAATGCACAGAAACCCCTCTTAAAACAGAAGGGGTCTCTAACAAGCTTACCCTACATACACCCCCTATGAAGGAGCATATTAAGAGGCTGGGCTGCTCCTATAAAAGAGATTCAATCTTCACACTCTGCCTGTAGCCTATGTACCACATAGTTAGCTGCTTCAAATTAAGACTGTGTCTGTCTGGATACACTTATTTTAGAACTTTTGAAAGGACTCGCAGTTGGACAAGAAGGGAGTTTAAACTGGACTCTTTATTTTCTCCCAACTGTGTTACCTCAACGGTACTCCCATTAGACGATTTCAAGACCATTTCCTTATTAAGACCAGCTACATCAGGTTTTCCACTGCAGAAAAAGGCAACGAAACACAAGTAGACTGGCCCAGAGACAGTCAACATCATAAAACTAGACTTGGAAAAGGCTTTATCCTCACCTCTTAGAGGTTTACTGGGGTCCTTAAAGCCACAGAGCTATTCCTCAGAAAATACCATGTAATGCAGTTACAATAACATTGTTCAGAAGTTACAGTCTGTCTCTTCACTTCATCAGCTGGGTATAAGAAATAATATCTTTTTAAAATAAGTAAGATCAGAGAAGGAAAGATTTTTACAGCATTGTTTTCTTAACAGAACTGTTTCTTCCAGAAAAGCTTTAATGCAGTAATTTGTGTTTTAAAGGTCTGTTGCTGTAGATGGGTTACTTTGCATCAAGCCTCTTCATTTGAATCAAGTGAACTGAGCAAGTCTGATACCTCCCTGGAGAAATCTTCAGCTGATCACATTTTAATTTGCACTAAATGTTTCTGTGTCCACCTCCATAAACTCATCCTGGACAGAACTTTCTTACAGCAAGTTGTTCTTTTAGCTAGCTCTGCAGACAAGGTTCTCTTTAAAACACTGAAAACGGAAAAAAACGTGGCCTGTAAGGAAACACAACAGGAACTGACTGTGCATCTAAGCTAGTTCTCAAAGTGGCTTTTCTGTGGAAGTGTTTCCAATGAACTTCGGCCAATTTCCATTTTACTATTTAAAGAGCCTTTCACTGTGATCTCAACGGATGTGCAATAGCACCAACTATTCCCATCACAAAACCCAAACCATTTTAGAAGGACAACATATTTCATTGTGCTGCACTGAGAGAACTGGTGCCTACTAGGAACTAGAAATTACCCCCTGAAATAGAGAAAGCACTATTTCTCCCATAGACTGGTTAGGTCTTAAAAGAAAAGGTCTGAAGCATATCAGCCACTCTTGGATAGCATATCCAAGATATAGCATAAAACATGTCCTGTGAGTTACAAGCTCTCCACTTTCAGTATTTTACACTCCCCAGCCTCCTATTATCTAAAATCTATTGTGTAATGTCCTATTTGTAGACTTCAGGCTGTTTGCTAGTTATTTTTTATTATCAGTATCAATGGTTTATCACCTGCACTGCCTTCCTTACCTCAGATCTATACTGCCCTTGCACTCACAAGGGAAAAAAAAATAAAACAAAGGCAATGCAAAACCCAAACAAAACAACTCAGACCCACAACACATAACCCACACTTTCAGTGTGGTAGAGGATTTAACAAAGGAACTATCACAAGCACCTTGCAAGATCTCAGGTCTAAGCTGCAGTAAAGACAATATTGAATATTACACTCAACCTAGAGTGTGAAAGGATTTATTCTAGAATGAGTCACTGTTAACAGTTTAATGGAAAGTAGGATCTTACCACATACAAGCATTTAAAGAAGAAAAAAAAAAAAAAGCCCTTTACTGAGCCAGAGTGGCAGCAAGAGAAGTTAATCCTCTTTATTCTACTGTCCTCCTGGGTCCTGAAAGGTTGTTCTCATCCCGAACTCCTACACAGCTTTGTTCCAAGAAGCCTCATAGACAAGGATTCCCAATTACTTACAGTCATTTCTGAAAGATGGACTCCAAGCTACATAATAACTGAAAATAAAAACAAATAAAGACTAAGCATCACTGCTTTCCCACTGTGTCTCACAACAGCTGGGAACACTGACGAAGGAGAACAGAAAATGCTGCACAGGCACCTTTGGCCCTGTAGAAGCCAGTGTTACTGCAAATGGACATACTTTGGCAAAGCAAGTAGTCATTTGGGATGTGGGAGAAGAGACTTCTCCAAGGGAGGTTTCAATCAGCTACATACAAGAACATATAGCAAAACCCTCCATCTGCACATCTCAAGGACACAGTAAGGAACCATGTCTTTTTTCAAACACGTAGGAACATTCAGATAATACAAGATGTTGTCTGAAATCACAATATACACACAACTGTTAGAACAAGGCCATAGGCACTGGGACAGAAGCAAGGAGAAAAGAATGGTACTCTAGCAGAAACAGGGCATTTGCACCTTACTCTGAGGCAGGCAGAATGTTTGGTTAACCCTGGGATTACCATAATTGAACAATCTCTGTGACAATTTCAGCACAAACTTGTACAGCCATGGGGTGACATGCACTTCTTCACATCACACACCTTCAACAATGCAAAATACAGGTAGGATTTACCAGCTCAACTTATCACATGCTTGCTTTCAATTGTCCTGTAAAAAGGAAATCTGCAGATAATCCTTCAGGACAGACTTAAGCAGGACGAAGTCCCATTCAAAGGGGTTACCTTCCTCTTTACTGCATCCAAAATATGAACAAATACTCTGTCCTGGGTTCGGCAGTAGCAGTCATTTTTTCTCCTACTTAGTAGCTGGTGCAGTGCTGTGTTTTTGACTTTCAGCCTGGGAACAACACTGATAACACCGATGTTTTTAGTTGTTGCTAAGTAACGTTTACTCTGACCAAGGACTTTCTCAGTCTCCTGCTCTGCCAGAGAGGAGAGGAAGCCAGGAGGAAGCAGAGACAGGACACCTGACCCAAACCGGCCAAAGGGGTATTCCATACCACAGCACGTCATGCCCAGTATAGAAACTGGGGGGAGTTACCCGGAAGGCCCAGATCGCTGCTCGGGTCGGGCTGGGTATTGGTTGGCAGGTAGTGAGCAATTGTATCCTCTCCCCTTGTTATTTCCCTTATCCTAAAGCAGCCACCTTAGCAGATAGTGAACTACTTCTTTGTCTTCCCTTACTCCTCACAACAGGACTATATGTTACAATTAACATCTTCATGCCTTTTGCTTCTGAGTGTGCCCTCACTTAAGACATGAGACTTTACCAAATAACCAGCTTCTGAATTCACAACTTCATTACCAACAGAAAATGTTCTTACCATGCTAGGGCAGTACATTTCACACCAAACATCTGAAAGAACCAAGAATGCAGACACAGAAACTTTTGAACTAACCTAATTCCCTACTTGCAACAGGAAGAATTTTTACCCTCCCAATTGCCTATTCACTAAGCCCCTCCCTTCTTACTGCTCCTGAGGCTTACCTGATGTATGTTAGTGGCTCCTTGATTCAATTTACTAATACAGCAGAGAACTAAGAGGAAGGGGCAGGGAAAAGAGAAAGTGTGTTGTTTCATTAACTCAGCTGTGTTGCTAACAGCCTGATGAATGACAAGTCACATAACCTGATTGGATAGAGCCAGACCAGGAAAAGCCAGATCAGGAACAGTTCAAGCCTAACTGTTGAACAATTAGGCTTGCATTTAGTGGATCACTGCTGACTTCAAGGTTTCTTTTCTCTCTTCCTGACCCCCACAGTATGACAGGATGATCCAAGAATATCTGTGTCCAATGCAGAACATATAGAACAAAACAGCAGGAAACTCTTCAGATTTGCCTGAGCTTGGAAAGTTTCTCATGAAGGACAAATTGCAGTGGCAGGATCCCTTTCTGTTTCAAGTGGAAATAGTCTATCCAAAATAGTTGCTTGCAACTGGATCAAGAGACTATTAGACACTGATGAGAAACCAGAGTGCAGGACTGACCAAAGGGAGATGGACCCTTTCCCCAAGTAGAAAACAGAAGAGGGCAGTTCTGCCCTTTATTCCCTTAACAAAGAGGATTGGGATCCCAGATGGTAATGATGGTCCAGACCTCTTTGGCCTCATCCACTCTGGGCTTTGACTGCATTCAGCTAGAACTGGAAAAAGGATGATTAACTGGCACTGTCAGGTTGACTTGTGGGAAGAAGAAAAAAAATGGATTAAATCACCATTTTAGAGATGGGTCTGAGACTTTGGAGGGTTTTTTTTATTTTTTTAATTACTTTAAAAGTGACTTAAGGCTCCCATTTTCCTCTGGCAATATTTACAAGATATAAAATTCTTTAGTGCTCAATAGCTTGCTTGAATACCAAGTGATTCAGCAAGTTTTCTGTTCATCTATATTCATACTTTCAGCCACAGTGAAAAGAAGACAATAGAGGCCAGATATGAAGAGTACAAACAGAGCTGTGTAGTCAGGCTTTCCCAGAATCATCCCAGTCTGTCAGGCCATAGTTCCAGAGTAGTCAACAGCTGCTGGTTTCCTATTCATGTTGCCCTATAGTTACAATGGTATATCAAGCAGCCCCTTATATTCAGGTAAACATGAGTATTCCTGAAGACTGATGGTCTTTTCTGACAGTAATTAGTTATATAAAGGACAGGGTATTTTACCTTCAAGCCTCCAAATTCTGTTTTGGCAGAGTTTGATCTTATGATTGTCTTTCTAGTTAGCATCATTCTGTTGTGCTTTACACTGAATTTTCCACCCTCCTTCTAACAATGAACCAGGGGGTCCATGAGACCCATGCATTTGGCTTCCAGCTTGTCCCTCAGGGTCCCTCCCTTTTGTCACATGGGTGTGCAGAGGAAGCTCTATCCTCCGTTATGGAGAAGATGCTGTTATCATTGTGTACAGCACTTCAGCAAGCATTTATGCTGATATGCTTGTAACAGACTGGTAGATTGCTTCCACAATGCTCAGGAGAAGGACCAACAGCTCCTTTCTTTTCTTTTCTTTTTTTTTTTTTTCTCTTGTAGTTTACTTAACACTGGGGGCCTAGCCCCAGATTTGGGCTTCTGTGATAATAGCACCAGCTGTCACACTGTAGACTGGGGGTGTTAGACCCCCAGTATTTTGGTATGGTTCAGTATATTGCAAGATAAAGAGATTTTGTTAGATTAAGTTCAGTAAGTGACAGATACATATCTTGAAAGTCACATGCACAAACAAATTGAGCAAAGAATCTGAAGCCTCCACATGAGGAGTGACCTGTTTGCAGAGATGAAACAACTTCAGAGGTTTCTGGAATTCTGGTACTGGAGGAGACAAACCTGTTACAGCTCACACACAATCATACTGGTCACACCTTCCTCACATTCTTTACAGCAAGAAAATGGCAACCCCTCAGGGTAGCCGACAGCCATGAGGATCTCCATCTATCATTCCATGTATCATTCCTTGTTTGTTAAAGCTAACTATCTAAGATTATGCAATATCTAGGATTATGCAATATCTAAGATCACTCATTTATTGTTTTCTAAAGATTTCCAATATTATTTGTCTGAGAAAAAGAACCTGTGAACAGTTTTCACCTAAGTGAACTCAGTAACATAGGTATTAATAAAAGGAGCAAAGCATCATGATAAGACACTTCATTTAGAACATGAGATTACATTAACAACCATACCATTTGCACCTGAAAACCACACAAAGTAACACAGCTCAATTTAGTACACACATAAATCTAAATGTGGCTAATCACATTAGTCTGTCCACACAAAATGAAATTAACTGTGAGTAATATTAACACACATCAAACTGAGGAAAATTATTTGCAGTGCAATGTATCTATTTGGGCTGCACTCAGTTCTAGCTGGTAAGGAAGTGAGGGCAACAAGGAAAATAGGACCCTTTCTTCTGCTCAGCAAGGCTGAAAGCTCAGCAAACTATGCACACGCAGTAAGACAAATCATTCTCTATTTTGCAAATACTGTTTTGTCCCTGAAGAACAGTTATTTGGTTTGATGCATTCCCATGACTTTCAGGGAACTACACAGAGGTGCATATGAAGACAGATAGAACAATAACGAAGTCAGATGTCCTAACATACTGATAATGTGCTTTCAGGTCACAAAGTAACTACATCTAATGGCACTTTACTTAGTAGAGATATATACAGTTCAGAAGCAGTCTGTGCAAAGACCAAAAAGTCTGTAACAGTTTGTACCATCTGAGGGTGTGGCCAAATACACAATCATGTCCTCATCAAGGACTTAAGGTGAAGGCTACCAGACGCATTTCCTAGAGTTAGTTCAGCTAGAGGAACAGACATCAGCGGTTATAAAGGCCTAGTGCCTCCTGAACACACCCCAGCATTAATGTGGGACATTGCCATATATGGAATCAGTATCCCTAGCTAGTCATGCACTTTCATACTGGGGATATCAGTGACTATCTTAGGCTCTCTATTAAACAATTCTGCTTGTAGAGATTAAGCAAGGAAAAATGTTCCCAGTCGCCTCATGATAACACACAGAAAGTATAATTTGACGCCACATATATTAATCAAATGAATTAGCCTCAGGAAACAACCACAGATCCCATAACAAATCCTTGTTGTGCCAGAGCCAAGGCCTAGCTTGAGGGGATGAAGGCATGGACCCAGAGCATCTTCATGCAGTGAATCACTTTATTGCCTACTGCTCTAACTTTTTATACCATTCTAACAACAGCTGGTTTTAGTCTATTGATTCTGCTTTTATACCATTCTGTTCGTAGCCTATCATGTTTAGTTCCTGAATTATAGTTTGTTTTTTAACACTGCTTGCTTTCTCACAGCCAGTCCCAGAGTAGCCAGTTTTTTTTTCATGTGTTTGCTTTCCCCCACCCTGCCCGTGATTAGCCAGTCTCTTATCTTGATGCTCTCTCCTCCTCAGCCAGGTGTCTTGGTATCTTATGCTCTCTCTTCCTCAGCCAGCTGGGTTGCTCTGCTTGATTGTGCTCTGTTTCTTCTTTAACTCTTTCTTTTCCAGCCAAGCAGTTACTTCTCTTTGGCAACAACCGTATAGTTTTCATTCTCCCACATTTCCCCCTTCTTTGTTTATCTGCGAAAGGGCAAGGTTCACATATAACTGCGTGACCATAACCTGATTCAT
>NW_009939456.1:0-10076 GCF_000696875.1 Nestor notabilis | reverse complement strand
TACTAAGAAGGAGAAAAAATGACTGCTACAGTTGAACCCAGGACACTTTTCCAAACCCCAAATACGAATTTTCATGGTTTAAGCCCAGCCGGTAACTCAGAACCATGCAGCCACTCGTTCACTCCCCCACCTTCTTCACCCCTGATCCCTGAGTGATGGGGAGAAGAATCAAAAGAATGTAAATCCCATGGGTTGTGATAAGAACAGTCCAGTAACTATGGTATGATACAAAACTACCACTACTACCACCAATAATAAGACTGGTAAGGGAAATAACAAGGGATGGAATATAAAACTAAAAGGGGAAAAGGAAAAAAAAAACAATCACAAGTGTTTCTCTCCTCCCACCGACCGATACCCAGCCCGACCCAAGCCATGATCTGGGCCTTCCGGGTAACTCCCCCCAGTTTATATACTGGGCATGACGTGCTGTGGTATGGAATACCCCTTTGGCCAGCTTGGGTCAGGTGTCCTGTCTCTGCTTCCTCCCAGCTTCTTGCACCCCTCCTCACTGGCAGAGTATGAGAGACTGAAAAGTCCTTGATCATAATAAGCATTACTTAGCAACAACTAAAAACATCGGTGTGTTATCAGCGTTGTTCCCAGACTAAAATCAAAAACAGAGCACTGCACCAGCTACTAAGAAGAAGAATAACTCTTACAGCTGAACCACAGACAAGCAGTCAGTTCCTGGAGCACTGCACCCCACAGAAGGGATCCACACTGGAGCAGTTCATGAAGAACTGCAGCCCACGGGAAGGACTCACGTTGCAGAAGTTCATGAAGAATGGTCTCCCTTGGGAGGGACCCTATGCTGAAGCAGGGGAAGAGTGTGAGGAGTCCTCCCCTGGGAAGGAAGGAGTGGCAGAGACAATGTGTGATGGATTGATCAAAACCTCCATTCCCTATCACCCTGTGCTGCTAGGCAGACGAGTGAGAAAAAACTGGGAGTAAAGCTGATCCCAGGAAGAAGGGAAGGTGAAGGTATTTTTAAGATTTCTTTTTCTGTCTCATTTTCCTAATCTCGTTTTATTAGTAATAAATTAAACTAATTTCAGCAAGTCAAGTCTGTTTTGCCCATAATGGTAATTGCTGAGTGATTTTCCCTGTTATCTTGACCCACAAACTTTCATGACATTTTTCTTCCCTGTCAAGCTGAGGAGGGGAGTAATAGAACAACTGGTGTCCAGACAGGGTCAACCTGCCACACTCAGCTACAAAGAGGAACATTGCAGTTATATGAGAATCTTAGTATTGTGAGTTTATGGGAGAAGAGATTCCTCCCTTAAGACTCCCTTTTGTGCCTGAATTATGAGAAAAAAATTATTTAGATATGCCACAAAGAAAATGTAAAAGCATCTCAGAAGGCATTTCAACAAAACATTTTGATTACTGCATTATGATCTACAGTCACCCTAAACAGATCTTTACTGGGCTGAGGGCTGGAGATACAGAAATAAATTTTGGTCAAGACTGCTTCCATAGAAACCCGATCTGCTATTCCACCAGTGTGTCATCTTGCTGCTGAGTCTTCTCCAACTGTTCATTTGTATCTTTATTGGAAAACTAAAGAGGATCGGGGCGCAGGCTCTGCTCCAGAGGGTTAATTTGTCCATATTACCTATGGGGAGCACTCTTGGGCCTGTGCTAGCTTCTGAATTGATTCAGGGCATTTATTTGGCTGAGACACTGGCATTTGTCACAGGCTAAAACCATGTCAGGAGTTGTGTTAATGGCTGAACAGTATAGACGATAGTTTACCACTGCTTAGACCTGTACCCTGAACCTGCTTGCTTTCAACGTAACAGAAAGGAAGCCCACTAAAGATATTCTGCCTCACTGCATGATAATACAGTAAACTACTGAGTTGGAAACATATGGTTTTGAGGTTACATTATTGGTTTTTGAATGTATAAAAAATTAATGCAATAGTACTGTATATCCACACATGTCTACAAATATTAAAAATTTTGTAAAAGACAACGTGCTAACAGTGATCATTGCTAGATTTTGGACATAATTTGTGCACACGTCTCTTTAAAAATTTATAAAGCCATCTGCTGACAAAAAAGGAATGCTAAATACAAACAAAACTAATTGTTATGAAGTTACACAGAGGCAAACATAAGGGGACATGAAACAAAGTGTGTTCAACTGACATGACAACTCATTTGTATTTGTGATACTGTCAGAAAATCAACGGGACAAATATTTTGTTATTGGTTCAAAATACAAAGCAACACTACAGACCTACCTCATTAAACAATGAAGAGATTTCTGTATGGACATCAGCTCAGAGGAAGGAAAGACAAATAAGAAAGGGAACCTTAAAATGATAGATGAAATCTGATGACCTGATACCCTGGTATATGATTTAGCAAATAAATAAAACAGAAAATGGCAGCTATAATGAGTTAAAGACCCTCCACCTCCTACAGAATGAGACCACTGTAAGAGAGAGTTAGCTCCTGTAAAGGGTTTTCGTTGTTCTCGGTAGAGAAAAGCTTTGCTATGGAGGACAAAGAACCACCACATCACAACAAATCGCTTTGAGTATCCATATGGGAAGTATTTCAAGAAAGAAAATGTAAATAAATAAAGCAGGTTTCCCAGTTTTACCTAAGCCACAAAGAGCAGTGATAGCATTCCCATAGATAAAACATAACTTCATGGCATGCTAGTAACAGTGGGAAAATATAATGACTGAGCTGCAATAATGTTCTGGACAAGTATATTACTAATGAAGGGGTAATTTCACAATATTACCAATAAAAGTTACGCTGTGGGACAAAAAAGACTTAAATACAAATCTCTTTTATTTGATTCCCACCTGTGCCACGTCTGTCTACTTTTTACAATAGCTCATGGTAAACGGGTTAAACACTGTATGTCTAGAGTTCCTTGTAAATTTATCTTTTGCTTGAGTTCTTGCAGCCCCTTCTAATTCCATCTGTTTAAGCCACATTCACAACTTTCTAGTAGTAACAGTTACATATAGGAAACGCCCAGCTTCATCTAGTAAAATTCATATTTACAGCAATGGAAGTAGGAATACACCAAAGAATATTCAGGATAGATTACAATGTCATTGGCCATCAGCCTCTGACATTTGCAGTGTAGGTAAAGGAAAAATTACATAATTGTTTTTAACTCCTGGGGTTTTGCATAAACATAAAATTCATGCGGAAATCTTAAACCGCTTTTTGATTGCTATAACTTCAAGGGGGCAGAAGCCACACCCCATTTATACCCTACTACATCAGCTTTAAAATTTACTGGTAAATATCCATCTCTCAGCTCTCTCAATTTGCTTTTCATGGAGTTAATTTCAACTATTAGGATTCATAAAGATGTGCGAGGATAACAGTCTTTCTCTCTCTTCACTGTCTCTTCTACAGACCAGATCATTATCCTTCTTTTCATGCTATTGTCAGTACCAGTTCTCCCACATAAATTTTGCTCTGCAGACATTCACCACCACCTTCATAGACTTTCACATGGATGACCTATAAACTTAACAATGCATTAGCATTTTTCTTTCCTAAGTCTTTTACTCCTTCTTCTGCCTGAGCTGCCTGTGTTCTGCAACTGCTCAGGAACCATCCTTAAATTTTCCTGTACTTACTGATAGATATGCCTCTGCCCTTTCCTGCTCTCTGTGTTTCCCAGGCACTGCATTTCTGCTGCAGAAATATCTTATGAATGCTGCCTCAATTGCATTCCTCCAAAGACTATCTACAATGCTATTTCATCCTTCCCTAGCCACCCTCTAAACTGCTTAACCTCCCAGTCCCTGACTGCACATCTTTCTCAGTGTGTTAAACTCCAGCATGAGGAAGCAGAGTGTTAACTTTTAGGTTTGCTGACCTGCGTACATATAGCAGAATCATTACAAGACAGCTGTTTTAGAGGACATTCTTTCTCACATAGAGTGGCTGCTGGAAGATGCTGGGCATCTATGCAAAGCACTGCTTGTGGTTGCTTTCAGTCTTAATGAATACAGTGGGAATGGACAGATTGCATTTAAATCCAAATATATCTGATGCCATTAAACAGGAGAGAATGAACTGGAAACCATCCCCAACCCTCACCCCAAAAATAAATCCAAAACCAAAAGCTCAGCAATTGCTTGCCCAGAACTCATTAATAAAAAATTAAATGGAATAAAATTAAGAGAAGTGTTGACCTTGAAATCCCTGTCTCTGGCTCCTCTGACAAGCAGATTTTCTTTTGTAATTTTTCCCATACTGCAGTATTTTTTCTCCTTGTTTCTGGCTGATGCATGAGCAGTGACATCTGAAGGCCAAAGATCTAAATGGCATGTGTAGATGCAAGCCATGCATTGTAAGCATTGTACTTGTAAGAAGGTGAAGGTTGATGAATCTCACACAATCCATCCTCCTCAGGATGAACTTCAAGAAGCCATAGTAGACTACCAGTGTGGTCCCATGAGCTATTTCTTTATTCATCCTCAAAGGTTTCTCCTCTGCAGACCTTGGTGACCTTCCTCCCTGAGGATAAAACTTTTAATAATCTGATAAATGGATAAAAATACACAGGGCCTACGCTATTTTTGCAACTCATAATGTTTATACATAAATGGATCATTGCCTGATCACGTGGAGCAAATCAGTAGGGCATGTTTTCCGTCAGTCTGTACAGACATAAAAGGAAACAAATTAAAGGGCAATAATGCACCCATCCTGGTATGCCCATAATGTGCTTTCCTTTTAAATTTGTGTACTTAGAAGGTAGTTAAACTGAACACAAAAACTGTGAGTGGGAGGCTGAAGAGGTGGAAGTGTGGTTTCTGAGACTAAAAGAAAATGAGTGTGGCATTTGGGCTCGCCCACAGCAAAAAGTGAGTATCAATCCAGACCTAGTCAGTTTGGTAGGGACCCTAATAGTCCAGGTGACTGTTTCTTCTTAAAATGCCTGTAGGAGGCTCTGTAATAAGAAATGTCTGTATCTCTGTCATGAGAAAAGGGGAAGGTTGGATCCTGAAAAACGAAACCTCTCAAGATCTTGAGAATAGCCCAGAGACTTGTTTAGAGTCTGTGTACTCTGTATGTATGATTTGTGAGACATTTTCTAGTAATACAGATGCTACCTGGATGGATATATTGCAGGGATCTTCAGTACAGAAAGTCTATCTTCACTTTTCTGAGGTTTCTTTTCAGCATAGTATCAGAGGAAAGCTCCATATATATCTCTCTCTTTCTTATTTTTCTTCTACTTCTCTTTATTACTGTTTTATTCTAAGGACTTCTTATTTCCTTCTGAATACTATTCCCAGAAGAAAGAAGTCTGAACATGCTACATGCCTTCACCATGAGTTCAGCAGCCAGAAAATACATGAAGAGTCTATTTCACAGAAAAACTTGTTAAGACATTTTTTATTAACCAGATCTTGTCACTATGTAGTAAGGTGCTTCTGATTTTAATATACTGAGGGGGTTTTAATGTGTTTATTTTACCCTTCTGTCTATGCTACTGAATTTGGATGAATGTTGGATATGATGTCAGCATCTGTTCAATGATACACAATGAAACAAAATTCTAAGAAATTACAAAAAAAATATATTCTGAGAGAAAATTGACTTAATTGAAATTTCCACACAACTGAGATATTTTGCTTAAAATTGAAATCTGTTTTACAAAAGTGTTTCTTTATTGCAAAGTAAAAACCCACTCCTTTCTAACATCCTTAGGATATGATTAATTTCATGCTTTAATCAGGATCATTAGCATGGAAACATTTTAAAATATTTTCATTTTGAGAATTGCATATGTTTTTACGGAAAGAACACTTATTTTAAAGGAAAAATAGCTGATCAGATTCATGGTAGTATAGGGAATGCATTATTCCCATGTTTATATTTTATCATTCAGGCTAACTTGCTCAGAATGCTATGATGTTGAACAAACAAGCTGTCCTAGTAGCTGGAATATACCTTTTGAAACCATCCCCATTGATGTGATACTGAGGATGTAAACTAAACCCAGCTTCCACTAGGACTTGTTCTATTTTAAGCAAATTTAGGAAAAAAAAGTCTTTTCCTTCTTTACTATGTGTATTGTGACGTGACTATATTTCTACTATAAGAATTTTAAATGACGCAGTAAAGACAAACATGACTCTGAATTACAGGATACAGCAAAGAAGAACTTGGCAGAGAGTCTTTGAAATATGTATAATTTCCTGTATAATTTCCTGCTTTTTTTATGCTAGAAACTGCAGTAGGCATAGTCTCCATATGCTGCTTTGTTCCATATGCAGGGAATTATGTGTAATTCCAACTTCTATTTAGTGCTGTTCTGCTAATAAATGATAATGAGATGCCATAATATAGCAATATAATTTATGAATAGGCATCAAATAAAGGTTTGAAAAAGAAGTAAAACAAACAAGTGAGCCAACAACAGCAACAACAACAAAAAAATTCCTCCTTCTACAACTTTGCTCCCTATAGTTTGCCCTTGAAATTAAATCAAAGTCATGGAAAACACTAATATCAGAACACTGTGAACCAGCTAATTCTTACAGATGACTAATTAGTCTGTACACCCAGCAAATCAAAAATATTTGTTACTGCTTAGACAAACTAATCCCACAGGAATTTGCATGTCATTACAATAAACTGAAATAAGGGAAGAACCTCCTGCTTGAGGCAGCAGATCTCTGCAAGCACTAAAGGGTGCTCAAGGGGAGAGAGAGGACTCAGCCCACAACAGATTTGCACCATTTTCCCCTATCATCACCCTACTTGCTCTCCATTGCTCCTTTGGACTGGTGGAAGCAAATCTCCAAAGTCCCAAATATCCCTCTGCTCTAGTCTTTTTTCTGCTTCCTTGGTTACATTAACTGAGCCTGGAAAACAGAGGAAAGGGAATGAATGCTAACTGGAAGCTATTTCATGAAAGTATCTTTCTGTGACCTGTCCTCGGTTCAGCTACAGCAGTCATTTTTTCTCCTTCTTAGCATCTGGTGCAGTGCTGTGTTTTCGACTTTCAGCCGGGGAACAATGCTGATAACACCGATGTTTTTAGTTGTTGCTCAGTAATGTTTACTCCGACCAAGGACTTTCTCAGTCTCATGCTCTGCCAGGGAGGAGGGGAAGCCAGGAGGAAGCAGAGACAGGACACCTGACCCAGACTGGCCAAAGGGGTATTCCATACCACAGCACGTCATGCCCAGTATATAAACCGGGGGGAGTTACCCGGAAGGCCCAGATCGCTGCTCGGGTCGGGCTGGGTATCGGTCGGCGGGTGGTGAGCAATTGTATCCTCTCCCCTTGTTATTTCCCCTATCATCATTATTATTGGTGGTAGCAGTAGTGAGTTTGTATTATACCTTAGTTACTGCACTGCTGTTATCTCAACCCGTGGGAGTTACGTTATTTTGATTCTCCTCCCCATCCCTCCGGGAGCAGGAGGAGGAAAAAGTGGGGGAGTGAGCAAGCGGCTGCGTGGTTCTGTGTCACTGGCTGGGCTTAAACCACAACAGACCCTATCAACATACTTAATATTTTCCGTATCAAACAAATTTTTGCTATCTGACAAAACTCTCAAGTTAATCCCTGCCTGGAAACCTAAAAGTGACAGAAAAGGATTTGATATTGCAGCTTTATCCATTTCAATGACAGTGTTCATGGCTAGCTATACCTTATACAATGTACATCCTTGCTCTTGGATTTGTATTTATTTTCTTCATTAATGCACCAGAAACTGACCCACTTACTCATACTGTAAAATATTCCCCATGATTTTGGATGGACTAGGGCTTACTTTTGTATGGATAATGGGGCTGAACTTGAAAGTACTGCTACAGCTGTGGTTTAGGTACCTCCAGTGAAAATGTTGTGATGAACGGGTTGTGCACAGTTGTGCCTAGACCAAAAAATGGGCCCACTCCTAGGGCTCTCCTCTGTCCCAGTACCCTGGCAGGTGAAAAGCCTGAACAGGACAGAGCATGCTGAAGCTCTGTTCTAGCCTTTGGGAAATGGAGGTGAGGGAGAGAAGTCAAATGATGCTTTCCTGAGTCTCCATCCCATGTGGACTGATTACGATGCTGTCCCAGATCTGGAGAGTGGAAATAAACCAGGTCCCACACGACTTAATAATTCTTTAAGTTCTGAGCTGGTTGGTAAACTCTGTGGCTAATAATGCCTTTTATTCTACATTTGTACAGAATCTGTCCAAATGTGGTTCCAATATGTAGCTGAGACTTCAAGATACAAGTGAAACACAAATTATCTACACTTTAAAAAAGGTTGCTCTTTCATTCAGAAAAAATATTTCAGGAAAGATTGCAAAACATGACATATCAAGACAGAAGTACAGTGACCAGAAAATAAATATCTTTCCCAGGTTATCTTTAGTTTCTCTGCTATGTATTTCCAGTTCAGAGCAGAAACTACTCTGCCTTTGTTCATAAAACTAGTGTAAAAACAGAAAAAAAAAATAAAAAATCTTTGGATCTTATTTTTAGCCCTACTGGGAATTCTCAAACTGCAAAGGAATCACCATTTTTCTGAATTGGAACTTATCAATGGCAATTTGGAAAATCATTTTATGTAAATTTGAACATTACATTAACAGAAGGAAACACCTGCAACATGGTGAGATGGGTTTAATGCCTTTAAGCAGCAAACAATAGTAAGAAGTAAAAAGAAAATAAATCTAAATGTAAGACAGCATTAAAAGAGCATAATAGAATAAATACCTTTGTGTGATGGACGTAAGTGCCATAATTTATAGTCGATACCACTGCCTCCATCTTCACAAAGTTCGGATGAAGAGTAACCAGTAGAAAACATCAAAAGGTTGGTACAGTAGTGGTTAGATAGATCCTTTGTAACAAAACAAGATGCAATGCAGTACCTAAAGAACAGAATTTTAGAAATTGTACCAAAATGTGCATCATACTTTCAGAACTGATGCTGGTGCAAATGTCTCTATATTGATACAGATAGATCCATTAAACACTTTAGAATCAAAGGGCATGTTACTCCTACTGGTGCAATTAGATGGGAATTTTTAATCAAAATGCCATTGCATTAGAAAATACTGTTTTGTTAAAATTCTTCCAATGTTATTAAAATAATAAGGCAGTCTTGCAGCAGTGAATATTCACTGAATCTAAGTGTGAGTCCTGGAAAATACTTCATTTGTTCAGCCTTGCTGATTGTAACATGGAGTCTTCAGACAAAAATTACTTGATCTGATTGAGAGGTCTCTTAGCTGAGGGCCTCTGAAAAGCAAGTTTCTTTAGATCTGTATGTTTTATTCAACATGGAGTACTTAAGAACTCTTCAAAGTAAATCTGCACAATTTATATATATGTGTATATATATATTTATAATACTCTATATTATATCTATATTCCCTGTTTCCCCTTTTTCATAAATGGCAATTGATTATGAGGTATCACATAGAAGGGCAGATTTGAACATAATTTTATAGTGGAAAATCAGGAGTTCCTATTATTGAGCATTAGAGCTAGTGCTCATATAGCTTTGTTTGCCTGATGACAGAGCTGTGACTCTGTGACAGTGGTGGTGAGTTCTCCAGAGCACAGCTATAAAATGTAGCTTAGGTATCCGGGGTCAGAAGGGTCCTTTAGCATCCAGTCTGACAAAATGAGTACTTCAAACCTAATATTAAAACCTTGAATTAGACCTAGAGGGGCCATATTCAGGAGCAAGTTAAGTGAGGCAGCATTAATATACCTGAACAGAGTGTTTGTTCTTTTTTCTGTTCAGTATAATCACTGAATTATAGAAGTGGAGGGAGACAAGAGACCTCATGAGATCTTTCACTCTGAGTGTCACTTCCTTCCATCTTGGGTGCACAAAATGCCAACTGAGCAGATTTTGCACAGTATGTACCAGAGCCCGGGGCAAGCTCCAGAACTCAGCAGGAGAAAAACATGTGAGAGGTGATGTTTTCCATTTCCTGGCTCATATCTGAGCTGCCAAGTGAGAATAAGGTCTGAAACTGGTGCCTTATGAGAAACAAAATATCTTTAAAAAAGTGGCCAGCATCTTTTCATAGAATCATAGAATCATAGAATA